>NW_028327179.1:97366002-97669033 GCF_987537825.1 Furipterus horrens
TGAAGAATTTCCCTGAGATGGGATAGTGCTGATGCAAGGGAAAGGCCAGGCTTGATCGGAACTTCTAAATTAGAAGTTACAGTTAAACATGGGGACTAGAAACTGGGACAATGGTGACAGTAATAGAGACCAAGAATACAAGATGTTGAAAATTGATAGGTGGTGGGAACACATTTGTCCATGTTAAATATAGACTTCCAAAATTAATCTTTCTGACCCTTAGTTTTTCTAAAAGTGACATAGCAATACATATCCATCTAAAAAGATTATTAATTCAAAGGAAAAATTAGTCAGATAATGCACATAAAGTAACCATGATTGCCAGCTAAATAGTAGGTACTGAATACATGTGGTAGTTATTGTTATTTCTTATTTTATCACTATTATTATTACTGTGGGTTTGGAAATAACTACCCTATTAGAAAATGAAAAACAAAAATCTGCACCTGGAAGAGAGGTCAGGGAGGAAAATGTCTACTTGACAGGCGTTATCATAGAGGTGTAGTTAAAAGCACAAATTAGACATAATCCTAACAGAATTTTTACTCTTTTGCTGTTTTTCTTTCAAAGGAAAATGAGTTGTATGAAACTCGATCATCCGAAGTTAATTGAATAAGCACAAGAGCTCGTTAACTATTAGCATCTTGACTGTGCAGAAACACGCGACTTGCGCGTTTTTGCCGACGCTCGAATAAGTAAATTCCAGGCTTCAAAGCATTCTCTAGGTCGTACAGTAGGTTGGCTTCAGGTCAAAATTCAAAATATGCAAAGTTTGTCTTCAGATGCTACCTTTTCAAATCCATTTCAGGGAGTGGAAGGGGACGGTCTCTAGAATAAGACCTGGAAAGTCCCCCAGGGTTTTTAAGCCTTTGGTGTATAACAGCGTATTCTAATCTCTCAGCGTATATTTTCATAAAAATGAAATCGAGTTAAATGAATGTTTGGAATTGCCTTGAAGGAAAAAGAAAATCACAAAAGGGAATCATAGTATAAGGTAGCATAGAAAATTGTCCAGGAGACTTTTATAGGAATGGTTGGTATGGCTCAGTGGTGCATAAAACTCTATAGTCATTTGGAGCAACTATTAACAGAATCCTATCTTTTGCTCATGAAAAGCTTTCTTTTTTTTTCTTTTTAAAATCCTCAGCAGGGCATAGGTTTTCATTGCTTTTAGAGAGAGAGAGGGAAACGTTGATTGGTTGCCTTCTCCTATGGGCCTGACCAAGGATTGAACCCACATCCTAGGTATGTGCCCTGACCAGAGATTAAGCCCCCAAACTTTCAATCTACGGGATGATGCTCCAACCAGCTGAGTCACACTAGCAGAAAGGCTTTCTCAGTCACAGCTAAAACCTGAGATTCTTATGGACTCAAAACATCATCTCCAATGACAGTATTCTCAGAATATCTGAGATACATATTTGCTTTCCCCGATTAGGTGCTACAGTCAGGTGATCTCTTCATTTCATCTCTAAAAGGAAAAAATCGCCATCATCCTCACCACTATCATCATAATCATAGTCACAGAAACTTATAAGACACTTCTGTTAAGCCTCCTTTAGTTCCTTTTCAAGTATTACCTCCAGCTTTATGGGGTAGGCATTATTGCTGTCTCGTATTTTACAGATGAGGAACCCAAGGTAGGAGAATTGACAGAGTATCGTCAAGGTCATACACAGACAAATCCCTTCATTTAGTTGGCCATCATTTCTAAGGGCCAAAAGTGTCCTATGCCTAGTCTGACTTTCCAGGGCAAGTAATCTTCGCATCTGTTGGAGGAGACAGTGCCCCAGAGTGGGTCAAACGGTTGCTGAAGCCCCAGCTGGCCTGGAGGGAGACATAGCTACACTCTATCTAGCTCTGTAGCCTTGGAAATATATTTGCTTTGAACTTGAATTTCTGCATCTGTCAAATAAAGGCGAGGGTGAAGGAAAAAAATGGAAGAGTGTTAGATCATCGGGAATGCCCCTAACTGGGCCTAAGTGGAGTGAATGCCCTCCGTCCCGAAATTAAGTGTAGTTAAGGGAGGTGGCCCCAATCTTATCATTGCAAGACTTCTCAGACCCAAAAGCCATGTAGCAAAACTGTTTCCTAGATGGCTGGTAAAGTCCTTTCTGAGTGCCAATATGCCTGGAGTGTAACAGCAGTCAGCTCACAGTTCTGTGATTCTTTAAATGCATTGATGTCTCACTCAGTATATAAGCTGCCGAGACCCCCCAACTTCAGGGACACAGCTTTGAGGTAGGAGGCAGGCGATGGGGAGCTTGTCCATTTACCACCATTGCTCCCTAGTTCGTATCTTTACCTTGTTTATGGAAGGACCTCCAAGATTGCAAAGTTAAAATAAATGAATAAGGTCTAAGTCATCATTTTAACTCACACTGGAATTTGAAAAAGCCTGTGTGTTCTAACCTAGTTCAGTATGTCAGGCACTTAGACAGGACTCAATTTACTGTACATACCTAATAACGGCTGTAATATTTTAAGAAAGGGAGGGGTTGTTAGATTATACCATCACTGAAGTTGCCTATTCTATAATCAGGGTGCCCCTACTTAGTAGCTGGATTTATAAAAACAATAAGCAGTGATGTATTTGCTTTTACAGATTAAGCTTAAACCTTTCTTGGTTTCAAGTGTCACTCTAAAACTAAGGACCCTTAACTCTTTCAACACTCCCATTACCCTAGCTGACTAGGTACTATAAGTCACTGTTGCGTTACCATAAAGTCCAGTTGAGTCCAGGTGGGTATACTTCTGTAAAATATCTTTCTATTTATTTGCTTGCATTTGCTTGTGGACATGTGCTAATTGAGACAGGGTTTGTGATATTTTATATTCCATCTATAAAATGAGACTTTCAATTGACCACAGATTTGAAAACTTATATTTAGCTCATCATTTTCACATTTTCTCCATAGACCTCCTAAAATCAGGAAACATTTTAAGTTGGAGGAACGGAGAAACAGAGTTAAATTATGTGCAGACAATGGAACAGATTAAATAATTCACAACCCAGATGAGGTAAACCCAATCAATTCTAAATTTATTTAGATTCATTTTTACAAATGATATTATTTGTGATTCTAAAATTCAGCTGACATTAATGGAATCATTGCATCTGGCAGCATTTTCACTAAATATTATGGCAGATATGTCTATGTGTTAGGCCATGCTGATGTTCACCGCAAACCTGCCTGGGTTATAAATGAATTCAGTGTCTGGGCCTGAACCCAGCCAAATCTCTATGCTAGGTTAAAGCCTAATTTTGTGGTTGTTGTTTAATAAAAACTAACAGTCTCTGGATCATTCTAAGCTATTATCAATTTGATCTGGAATGTTCATTCTTTCTGTCTTCTCTCCTATCTCCATATCTTCTGTATCTTCACAGAGGCAGGGAAATATAGAGTGATTTTCCTCTATGGAATGACTCACAGTGGAGAAAGGAGAGGTCTCAAAATCACTTGCCTGGTAGCTTTTCACACCATCATTTACATAGTATCTGACATCAGAGCTATAAGATAATTAATTTCTTTTTTTTTTTTTCAAAAAAATTTATTCAAGTATTTTGTGACAGATACTCTACTAAATATGACCTTCAAGGAAATTAAGTTCAGACTGTTAGTGATGGTAGTTTGGTAGCTTGGCTTCTTTAACTTAGTGTAATGCTCATGAGGTGTATTCATATTGTTCCAGGGACCTTTCTTTTTTTTTTTAAATTTTATTTCTGAATACTCTTCCACTGTATGAATATCACACAATTTTTATTCACTTACTAGTGAATGACATACGGGCTGTTGCTTGTTTATCTGAATATAAAGAAAATGACTATAAACCTTTACACCCAGGTCTTCAGCGTGGATGTGTGCTTTATTCTTGGAATAAATTTCTGGAAATGAATGAGCTATGATAGCAGGTGTGTTCGCATGTGGTTGAGTATATCTCGATGTTCCCAGAAACTGCCAGGGTTGTTTTGAAACTCATCGTCCCGCTTTGAGTTTCTATCAGCAAGGTATGGACATTTCAGCTGCTCCACTCCTGTCAGGGCACATCAGAGAAGGAAAACTCTGACTCCAAAAAACCTCCGCTGCCTTGCGGCATACCTCTTCAGGGGAAAGGCTAAGGGAGTAAACCCCGACAGAAAATCCGGAGCCGGAGTCCCTAAGGCGGTTTGACGTTGTAGTCAACACCGGCAACTCCTGCGGCGCACCTGAAGCCAAGCTGTATTGACTCCGTCTTTCCCTTGGACCCTTCAGCTGCGAAGAGAGGGGGGGTCTGCTGCATGGGCAACAGCAGACCCTCCATATCACCCTGCCCAGGCTCTGTAGCTTCAGCTTCACTGGAGAGGACACTCCAGCGTCATCGCAAGATGTCGATTCAACACGGGAGGAGACAGATACCGTGTCACTCCCGAGTCGGACTGCACAGCCATTCTCGGCGGTGCAGATAGACTCTTAAGAAGCTACACCATCGTCTCTCGAGACCGACGGCTGCCGCCGCCGACTCCTGTCAGCACGTGGCACTGAAGACCTTTTAACTTCAGCGAATCTAGTCTGTACAAAGCAGAATCTTACTGGCGCTGTTGTAGCGGTTGATGAGGTTCAGCATCTTTTTGTGTACTTATTTGTTATCAGTTTAACTTCTTTTGGTGAAATGTCTATTTCACTATTCTGCCCATTGTTTTAAATTGGGCTGCTGGTGTTTGTTTTATTCGATTTTAAAGGTTCTCTATATGATGGATAGAGTTTTTAACTAATAAATATAATTTTTATAATTATTTCCTCCCAGTCTGAGCCTTATCTTCTTATTAATTTGAGAAGCAATAGAACTTTAAAATTGTAATATTGTTGAATTTATCATTTTCTTTGTAGTTTCATGCTTTTATTGGTATCACATGTATGAAATCTTTGCTTAAGTCAGGTTAGAAAGACTTTTCCTACCTTTTCTTCTAAAGCCTTTAGAGCATGAGTTGTTACCTTTAACTCTATGATCAATTTTAAATTAATTTTTCCGTAATGTACAAAATGGGGTCTTTGCTGGAACATGTGCTCAGCTATTTCTTATTTGTACTTTTCCTCCATAGAATTTTTAAGTTTATTGCACCTGTGACTTCTTTTCACACATCAATTAAAACATTCTTGTTGGTAAAGTGTTAAAATGTTTATTCTCCTGTTTTCTCTCGTTTACCTCTGGGACTTCAAATGCACAGATAGTCACACTACGACATTGTCTTGCAGCGTTTGGGCAATCGATTCTCCTTTTGGTTTGCTTGCTTGCTTGCTTTCACTGTTTCTCTCTCTGTGTTTCACCTTAGATAATATCTAATTATCATTGTGAAGCTTACTAATTCTTCGCCTAGGGTTGTTCAGTTTCATTAAAGGCTCACCAAAGAAATTCACTATTCCTGATATGTGTTTGTTTCTTTTTACTGCTAGCAAATATAGCTGACATTTTAAAAATCGTTTCCATCACTCCTCTTTAATTTCCTGTCTGTTCACGGGCAGTGTCCACCTTTTACACTATATCCTTAAATATTCATCATAATTATCTATAATCCTAGCTTCAATGTCCCAATGTTGGAGTCATTTCTGGCTCTGGTTCTGCGAGTCCCTTGCGCTCTTTATCGTGATCGCCAGAACCACACCTAAATATGTGTGTTTACTCCTTTTCTCTCTTTCTCATAATTTTTTTTATTCTCTGCTGAGCATCGTGTGTGGAGGAATAATAGAACATGAGGTATGGCGTTCGTGCTGGGCCATGGATGGTCCTCTCTCCTGTCAGGTTGTTACTAGGATGAGTCGCGCCAACACAGACATTCGTTTGGCTGGTCTGGGTTTAGTTTCTGCTGTAGTCATCGTCAGTAAGCCGCAGTTTTGAAATTCTTCCCGCATCAGGCAATGCTTCTTGTGTTGCTGAGAGTGAGGCCTGGAGAGGCAGGGGCTGCCTGTCTCCGTGTTTCTGCACCCGTCACAGCGTGGGGCCAGTGTGGCCTTCTCACTGTGTCTGCGTCCCCTCTTCTGATAAATCAGCACTGCCACGTGAGGCTGACCCCTTGGTTTTCACGTCAAAATATATCTTCTGTTTTCTAGTGCGTTTTCCCTGTGGATTTTTCAGCCGTGTGTTTGAAATGTTTCCTAGCAGCTTCTTGTGTTCTCTCTGCTTTCCTTTTTAATGACACGCTGCTCTCATACGCTCACCATCTACATATTTGAAGAACCAGAACACACACACGTAAAAGCAGTGCGCAGTGGTCTTTGTAAACCACGAGGCGGCTGCATAGATGTCAGTTACTGTGATGTAAGAAGAGCAAGCTACGAAGCGCTCTACACGTTTCTCTCTCCTTGGGTGAACACAGCATGTGTCTACGTGGCCGTGGACTATCTCCAAGTGAGTGGGGAGGAAACAGCGAATGACCATTGACTCTGGGAAGGGGAATCTGGCAAGTACAGCAGTTAGAATACTTACTTTTTCCATCACTCATCTGTAGAGTGTAAGTATTGTACCATGCGTAAATGTTTCCCAGTCAAAGTTAGCTAAGAACAGTGACGTAAGCAGTATAATTGAGTGTTTGAATCTTTTAACAGATTTCTGTATCATCTATGTAAATAAATGCTTCGACTAAGTCTATAGACAGTGTGTCTTCAGTCACGGTCTTCCTGAAATGTCTCTGAGGCTCACAGAATTCTTATGTTGTGTCCGTGAACTGCTGGCCCAGAGAAGTGGTTCTCAGCGCTGGGTCCTCACTCCTATAACCTGGGGGCCTTTCAAAAATGCCCGGGTGCTGCATCAGAAGCTTGATTAAATTACTATAGTACAAGCACAGTGCACTGATCTACTTAATGTTCCTTTTTCACCTCCTCTCTGAGGGGCACTACGGAGAGAAGGATTCAAAAACAAATATAAGTAGTTTAATAAGTAGCTGTCAGGAAGCATATGGGTATGCGTGACCCAGGGCAGGAAATAAGAGGGGTTGGCCCTTCCAGCCCCAGTTTCGCCCTTTTGCCGCTTCCCCTCCAGCTACCACCTCCAGACAATGGCTCGTTATGTTCTCGCTTTTATTCTTAGTTCTGACACCTAAAATCAAAATTTTGCATCTCTAAACATATAATTCAATTTTATTTGGTATATAACTGCAGAAAAAGAGCCATCACACATTATTTTATGTCTTAATACTTTCAATCTATTTTATATTTGACTTGACTCTTTAGAAGGACCTGTATGTATATTCAGTGTTCATTGGTGTGCTGTATTTCATTGTATGAGCTTAGCATGGTCAGTGGTTCTCTTCAGTTCTTGATGGATATATGGATTGTTTCTGGCTTGGTGTTATTACAGACATCTTTCATAAACTTTTATATATTTCTCCCTGTCTTCATGTGTAGAATCTTCTCGAAGGTTTATATGTAGGGGTGGATTTGTTAAGTCAAAGGTGTGTATATTTGGAATTTTAGTGCATTATATTAAACTATTTTTTCAATGGGGCTTTTTCAGTATATACTCCCACTAGTAATATATAGGAATAAGCATTGATCCATGTCTTTGCTAGCTCTCGGCATTGTTAGGCTATTTGTTTTTAATTGGCCAAGCTGGTGGATGTGTAACAGTAAAACAAATCCCAGGGATGTGAAAAGTTGGGTGTAACACAATTTCTGATTGCCTCTTGAGCCCTGGACTACTAATTTGAAGACACTCCACTGAGGTCAGTAATTACCCCACTGAAATCATGCACTGTGTTATATAATGAACTTTTTGGTCCCCATTCCTACAATTATGGGAAAATATTATAAATAGTATTTAAATGTGGCTTTCCTTGCCCACTCATGGGTACATGGTACAATGCGTTACCTTACCACTAATGCGATTGAAGTCCTCCCCAGTCTCTCGTCTTCAACATGACATCCTAATTAGGTTCATGGAAATGGCATGGCTTTGGATAGCTCTCCTGAAACTTATTAGAGCATTTTTCTCTTCCTGAATGATCCCTTCTCTTTCTGAAAAGCTCTTCTGTTTTATCTTCTTTCCCACACAGCAGGTTTTCCTCAAAGGCTTGGCGATGCTCGTAAGGCCGGTTGAGCAGTCTATTGCTTAATAAGCTTTGGTTTAGACGAATATCTAGAAATCGAGGCATTTTTAGGGGGACCCTCAAAACCTGAGGACGTTACTCTGGGGTTCTACCCTCCATTTCATTAGATTATATATGAACCTTTTCTAGAGGGAAAACTGCTGGTTATTTTACTGGTTAATAATTCCCATGTATGCTGTTCCCTACCGAGTCCTATTTATGCAAAACTCAAGGTTTATGTAAAGCAGTTCTCTTCAATGCCAACTTTTTCTTTAAGCAGTGTGCTTTATTTATTTACTTTATTTTTTATAAAATTTTTACACTTTCTTGTTTTGTTCTCTGACATTACATATACATTTAAAATTATTTCTCTTGAAATGAGGGCTCAGGAGGAAAGAGAGTTATTATATACATTGTCACAATCTAATATCTTAATCTAAAAGCCAATGATATATTTTAAATGTTGGTAAATACAAACAGTTGGTTATTTTCAAGAAATTCTTCTATATTAATGACTGTTTTACTAGAAAATTGCCTTTTTCCTATGCTTTTAATTTCCCGGTATTTGCCATTGCTTACCCTGTTGTTAAATGCTATGAGCTGCTAAAACAGGCCGCATAAATTGCTATTTTCCTGTCTTTCTAGCTTCTGTTTCTCCAGTCACATGACAAAAGTTAATGATCTCTGATGAAGCTAACACAGGCAGGGAAGAGGAAGAGACTTGGTAAAGGCCTCAGTATACATTGGATTAAACATAAACCCAAAGCTGATTGTTAATATGGATTGAAAGAAGCTTATGTGGAAAAACACGGGCTCAGTTACAATACGCATGCCCACGTGGAAAAGACCCACCTAAGCCGTCTGCAAGGAGGAGCAGCTGCAGTGAACGCAGGGGGTGGTTTTATGTACAGTTTTAAGTCACACATAGACTTCTGAGCTGCTTTCCAAAATCGGAATTTAAACTTCAACACTTGGTAATTTCTGAGTTTGTGCTTTTGATCTCCATGTTACATAAATATCCAGGCTCAATTACTTATCTCCTAAATTATTCCCTATAATACTATGGCGGGGTATGCTTAGAAGACATGGGAGCATTCTTTCTAAATCTAAACCATCGTGGAATATAGCGCGGCTGTCATTTCATCTCTAGCAGCACTAATCTCAGGTCATTAAAAACCCGGTGTGTATATGGAGGATCCTGTGAAGAAGGTGGCCGCTGGTATCGTGGGACTGTCCCAGGGCCCTCTCATTGCAAAGACATAGAATCTAACTAGCAAAAGCAATAACTCCAAGATATTGCAGATATTAACAACCAAACGAATTGACAAGGCATCCCTGAGAACCCTGAAACGCAGACATATAGCAGAAAGCCTTCACCACTTATAAGACTTGCTGGAATCAATTTTCTGCAGAAGAAGCAGAGGAAAGAAATGAGTGTGAAAGGTCTGGGAATAGGACCCATTCAAAACACCCAGTGGTTATTCCCTGAAAAGCAGCAGCCCCCACTGGGAGGGGTTGTGCCTGACCCAACGGTCAGAGAGTGTGAAGGAGGATGTCATGTAGCAATGGAATAGGCTAGCGGGGTGCAGCCCCCACAATCCTGCAAGGCTCATCATTCTGGGCTAACTTCCAGATCAAGGCTACAATGAGGAGAAAACTCTTGGGCATGACCAACAGTGAGAAAACAGAAGGATAGTAGAGATGAAGGATGAGAACCTCGGGATAACCGAGGGAGTGGGACAGACTAAGTCAATCTTAGGAAACAAGCTACCGTATTTTATTTTGTTACGGCACAAAAATGATAAAAAAGGGGGCTGTCTCGAATTAGAAAAGCTACCTGAACTACAGATCCTTCCAAAAGTTTAAGGAAATAACTATCACATGCACACACACACACACACACACACACACACACACGCAGCCAGAAATGTGAAATTAAACCCCCGACAAAGTGATTCTGACCTCACAAAAATAAAAGCAGAGGAATATCCTTGTAGAGTAGATCCCGAAAGCAGAAAGGTGTACGTGCAAAACACAGTGAAACTAGAACCTGCGAGTTCAGATTGACTAGTGAACCAGGGAGCCTCTAGACTTCTACAAACTTAGATGGGTTGATCTTTTCCTTCACGTACATGTTCCTTTTCTTCCTCTTTTGTTCTGATATCAGGCCATGATGAGTAATATCACTTAGCCTAAAGTAGGCACTAGAAAGCACCATGTTCTCTTCATTCGTCAACAACCCCATGTCACTCATCCGTCATGAAGTTCTGGAGGTGCTTCCTTCTGAGGATCTGGTCGATCTATTTCCTCTTCTCCATCCTCCCCGTCCCTGACTCAGTTAAACTTTCCAGCCTCATATTTATTATTTTCTCATTGCCGCTGCCTCTGCAGCTCATCTTCCGCCACATCTTACGTATTTTATACAATCCTTATATTGATGCGCGTAAGGCATTATCTTCCAAATTGCTGTCTTTTTAAAACTTTGATAGCATTCCCTTTTTCCTCAATTTTATCGAGATACAATTGCCATAGATCCCTGTGTACATTCAAGGTGTACAGCATAATGATCTGACCTACTTACATTTTGAAACGATTACCACTGCGAATTTAGTGAAGATTCCGCCCCTTACACAGATGCAAAAGGACGTTTTCCCCTTGCGATGAGAGCTCTTAGGTTCTACTCTCAGCAACTTTCCCACACGCCACGGAGCAGTGCTAACTGTGGTCCCCCGGTCGTGCGTGACGTTCTCAGTGCTTATGTAGCTTATCGATGCAGGTCTGCTCCCCGCCCACCACCTCCATCCCGTTCCACCTGCCCCCTCCACCTGCCTCAGGGAAGCTGCTGATCTGTTCTCTTTTTCTACGAGTCTGGATTTTTTTTTTTACTTCTTTTTCCTTTTTTTTCTTTTAGACCCCACCTTAAGTGAGATAATACGGCATTGTGTTTCTCTGCCTGGCCTATTTCGCTTAGACTAGAGGCCCCAGGTTCCTCATGTTGTTGCAATTGGCAGGATTTCCTTATTTTTTTTGGGGGGGGGGTGAATAATATCCCCTATTGTGTGTGCATTTATCCATTTATCTGTCAATGAACGCTTAGGCTGTGTCCAGGTTGTGGCTATTGTAAATAACATTCCTATGACATTTTATTTTATTATCCGCAAATAAAAATCGTATAGATGATGATGTACCGCATGATGACTGGATATGCATTTACATAGTGAAATGATTATTATCGCCGTCAAGCTAATGACGTATGTCCTCACAGGATTACTATCCCTGGGGCGTGTGGTCAGGCCACCTGAAATCTACCTTCTTAGTGAATTTCCAGTCTTACACACAGCACTTAGTAACGACAATCATGCTACACGTTAGCTCTCTCCACTTAGTCATCCTCGGTAACTGCTCTGTACGATATTTCCTTCCCCTTGACCAGCTTCGCCCCATATCCCTCACCTCCTCATCCCATGCACGTCGTCGTCGTCGTCGTCGTCGGCAGCCGTCCGTCTCGAGAGACGATGGTGTAGCTTCTTAAGAGTCTATCTGCACCGCCGAGAATGGCTGTGCAGTCCGACTCGGGAGTGACACGGTATCTGTCTCCTCCCGTGTTGAATCGACATCTTGCGATGACGCTGGAGTGTCCTCTCCAGTGAAGCTGAAGCTACAGAGCCTGGGCAGGGTGATATGGAGGGTCTGCTGTTGCCCATGCAGCAGACCCCCCCTCTCTTCGCAGCTGAAGGGTCCAAGGGAAAGACGGAGTCAATACAGCTTGGCTTCAGGTGCGCCGCAGGAGTTGCCGGTGTTGACTACAACGTCAAACCGCCTTAGGGACCCCGGCTCCGGATTTTCTGTCGGGGTTTACTCCCTTAGCCTTTCCCCTGAAGAGGTATGCCGCAAGGCAGCGGAGGTTTTTTGGAGTCAGAGTTTTCCTTCTCTGATGTGCCCTGACTGGAAGATCGAACCAGCGACACTTAGCTCGCAGGCCGACGCTCAATCCACTGAGCCAAACCAGCCAGGGGGCCCATGCACGTAACGTTTTTAGATTCCACATATAATCGCATAGTCTTTTTTCTTTCTTCCTTTCCTTCCTTCCTTCCTCCTTTTGTTCTTTCATTCTTTCATTCGCTGTTCCCTCCTTTCTTTCTCTCTGTCTCTGGCTTATTTCACTTCGCTTAATGTCCTCACTTCATGTCCCCTAGGGTCATCCAAGTTGTTGCAAATGGCGGCATCTCTGTCTTTTTAAGGCGGAATAATAGTGTGTGTGTATTTACCACTGTTCCTGCGCCTGCTCCCCTGTGGGGCATGTCCTTGGGCTCCTGTCTCCCCTTATTTAGCTGCAGACTCCGGTGTATAATTCCAGACTCAACTGAAATGTCATCTCCTCTAGGAAACATTTCTTTACCTCATAGGTAAAGCTTAACACTCCTTTTCCATTGTATTTCCCATGATAGAAATATTGTCACATAAAAATATTTTGTTGATGTTATTTGTTTACATGAAAGTTACCTTTAGTTAGATAAGTAGTCAGCAATTTTTTTTTTTGGTAAAGGGCCACGGTGTAGATATTTTAGACTTAGTCATAACTATTCTGCCACTGTAGTGTGAAACAATACGCTGTAAAAATAAACACCATAAACATTATGTAAATGAACATGCATGGTTGTGTGCAGGCAAAACCTTACAAACCCAAGCAGCCAGCTGGTTTGGTCTCTGGGCCATAGTTTGCCAACTTCTGAGTTAGCTAAGATTGACCTTTGAAGCTTGCTATAAAATGTCTGTGATGACGCATCAATATTTATTATATAAAAGCCCAGTCTGCCCCATAAACCTGGAATTACCAGTGGAAAGAATGGTCTTTATTGGCTTTCTCTCATCGCCAGCAACAGATTCTTCTATACAGTAAAAGTAAGACAGGATTAATTCTATGAAAAATGATGTAGACTCTAACACAGCTTAGACATAGAGCAAGAAATGTACATCTGCATTATCAGTGGGCCTTCCTGTGTGAATATTAACTGCAACTATAAATATATATTTATTCATTCACATGTTGATGGATAATGTGTTCAGTCTTTTTCACTTTTGCCATTCTAATGATTTGCAATAATATTTCCTTTTATTTTCATTTTCTTTATTTTAATAACTAATGATTTGAGCATCTTTTCATGGGCTTCTTTGTCATTTATACATTTTCCCTGGTGAAGTAGCTGATCAAAGTTTTGCCCATTTTAAAATGGAATTGTTTTCCTTTGAGTTTTAAGATTTTAAAAATATATACATGAATGGGCAAAAATAGGATAACAGTTATAATACAACTAAATATACAATAATTTATAAATAGTAATACAAGAGTAAACTCTGTTTTGCATACTCACAAGTGTGAACCTACTTTTGCCCATCCTCTATATTTCAGATTCAAGTTCTTTATCAGCATGTTATGAAGTACCAGCTTGGTGTTACTTGGCACTTGCTCAGAGTGAGCAAAGCAATCTGTTTCACAGACCTTCTCAGATGCTTCACCCTTAATGGTGTTAACATTGGTGAAAGAACAACATACAGACCAAAATTCACACACACACACGCACACACACACTGAGCAACATTCACTTTATTTTGATATAAACTATTTTGTTCATAATAGAATAATTTTAGTTTAGACATTGCTTCTTTTTCCTGATGATAGCCGCACAGGGTGGTTTTATGATCACAGTAACTTATTCTCGGGTCTTATGTCAACAATAATCTTTCTAGCCCTCAGGTTGTGGAGAGATACAGAAAACATTAAAGCGTGCCTTATAAAACCTACCAGAACAGATTGCTTTATTTTAAAGATTAAATGCCTTATAATCTAATTTTGCTTTTCTTTACGTAAACCAGAGCAGTGGATATCTAGTTTGAATTCTATGTAAACATACATTTCCCAAGCCCTTTAAAAAATAATCTAATAAAGGTTAAACTAATAAAGCATGCACTAGAAGATGGCTATTAAATTGAAATGAGGGGATATTAGTGTTTACTGTATTTTGATAACTATGAAGCCCCAGTGGTATTTTTTTATTCTAAGTTTAAATTAATTTTACTCCCAAGGTTTACATGAGGGACATTATAGGTAAAATGAAATGAGCTTAGCAATCGCAAGTTTTTTAAGTGTGTTTGTGTGCGCACTTGCGGGTTTTTAATACATTTGCGGCATCTTACTTGCAGCAGGTATTTTCCACCCTTCCCAGAAACAGGGTCCGTAGGCTTGGGGTCGATTCCCGCCGCCACCAGGGCAGACAATGGCAAACTGAGCCGTTCAAAGAGCACAGACTTACCGTCTTCAGTTCTGAGCGTCAGAAACGAGATCTGGGCGCCCTGGGCTACAGGAAGTGTTAGCAGCCCTCCTTTCCAGATGTGCTCGGGAGAACTCGTTTCTTTGCTCCTTTGTGTTTCTCGTAGAATTTAGTTCCTTGTGGCCGTAGAACAAAGGCGCCTGCTGCCTGGCTGGCCAACCAAGAAAATGAGCATAAACATAGAAAGAAAGAAACAAAGAAAGAGAGAGAGGAAGGAAGGAAGGAAGGAAGGAAGGAAGGAAGGAAGGAAGGAAGGAAGGAAGGAAGGAAGGAAGGAAGGAAGGAAGGAAGGAAGGAAGGAAGGAAGGAAGGAAGGAAGGAAGGAAGGAAGGAAGGAAGGAAGGAAGGAAGGAAGGAAGGAAGGAAGGAAGGAAGGAAGGAAGGAAGGAAGGAAGGAAGGAAGGAAGGATCCTTTCTGCACTACCACCCGGTACCCCAACCTCATTCCCTAAGCAAACACTGATCCCCCCTCCGTCACTGTGGATTAATCTGCATTTCCTAAACTTACACATTATCATTCATACAGCACATACTTTTTGTCATGCTTTTTGATTCAACATCGTTTTTTGATGGTGGGCATATCAATAGTTCATTCTTTTTTATTGCTGAGTATTATTATTCTACCATTCCATCATATGCATAAATATATATTCATATACAACTTGATGGATAACGTGTTCAGTTTTTTTCATGTTAGTCATTCTGATGATTTCTAATAGTACTTCCTTTTATTTTCATTTTCTCTATATTAATAACTAATGATTTGAGCATCTCTTCATGGGCTTCGTTGTCATTTATACATTTTCCCTGGTGAAGTAGCTGATCAAGTTTTTGCCCAGTTTAAAATTGAATTGTTTTCCTTTAGCTTTGAGATTTTTAAAAATATACATGAGTGGGCAAAAGTAGCTTTACAGGTATAATACAAATAAATGTACAATAATTAATAAATAATAATACTAGAGTAAACTGTGTTTTGTGTACTCACAACTGTAAAGCTACTTTTGCCCATCATGTGTATTTCAGATTCAAGTTCTTGATCAGATGTATGGTTTGCAAGTCTTTTCTCCCAGTCTGTGACTTAAGAGGCATCGTGTGTCTCGACCGTGCCCCCCACTGAGGTGTTAAAATGATTTGTGTTCCGCTGGTAAAAGCAGAGCAGTGACCTAAGATTGTTGTTTTCCCTGGGGATCCACAGAGCTGAGGTTTGTGAGCGAGTGATTTATTACAATCTAATTTTAAAATTTTGTAATTCTATGGGACTCAGTATGCATAGTGTAGAAATCAGCATGTCATATTTTTGAAAAGTATCGTTGTTCTTACAAGTCAAATAAGAAAAGCAAAGGAGACAGTGATCGTTCCATGTGACGCGAAGATAGGGCAGAAAATGCTTTCAAAGTCTGCAGTTAACCAAGCCAATGTAAATGGCATAATCTAGCCGAGGCCATTATTTACATACTTAATATTTTGATTGAGACCATTTAGTTAGTTATTAAAATCAGTTGCACTTAAAATAGTATACAAGTACTTTGTGATAATATTAAGGTTGCAGTATTAGGCACATAAAATAAGGAAACTGAAAATTTAACATTTCCCCAGCAATGTTTTCTTGGCCATCTGCATTTATTAGGTTTAGATAATGTGTATTTACCATCAAAGAATTAATCTGATTTAAAGTATGTTATTCATTAATTGAAATAAGTAGCATTATTTCCCAGATAGAACTTAATAATTAAGTTGTTTTAGGACTCTTCTATGTTTAACTGAAATGCTCTATCCTAATATTTAACTGAGGTCAAAAACCTTTATAATTGTTGTTTCTGCATTATACAAAGTATGCAAAATGATTGAAGGCAAGTTGAATTAGTGGCTAAAATCATTCTCCCTGAGCTTGAGTTATTACTGCTCCATTGCAAATGGTGGGTTTATTTTTGTGGCTAATTATAGAATCTCTGACTTTCTCTTTTTCTATATGCCATGGCTTTTACCATTTGAGTCAGTAATAAGTTTTAAGTCTTTCACTCAGGCACTAACTTCCTGAATTCTGTACCCTACCTGGAAATAAAGAAATTTTCTTTCTTTCCCTGTCTTGACTGATGTCTTCTTATTTTATATCCATTCAGGTTCCTTTATCATTCATTTGGCTTGCATTTGTTTTATTAAGAGAAAATGCATTTCCTGCATTAAAATAGTTTTTAAATGGTGGGTTAATATGAGGGTTCAATTTCACTTTATGTCTTTTGGTAGGAAGCATGCCATTTTCACTTATTAAACAATAATATTTGACTCTAAAAAAGGAAAAAATTAAAGTCCTATAAAAGGTCTGAAGTTAGTCCTCTCACTACATCTCCAATGATTATTTTTATACTAATATATTGATTTATTCCCTGTTCCTCTAAATATTGTGCTTTCATGGTTTTCTTTGTATCACATCTTTTAATATCCAAAGTTGATTAAAAAATGTGAAGTGATTGTGACATTAGTTACTGCATCATAATTTCTTTTCTTAGAATTATCTGATGTTCTTTTTATCCTTGGTATTGGGGAATTTCTCAATGATGTGCCGTTGAATTATTATTTACTTGCTGAGCTCAGCAATTAGTGAGTCCTGTTAAGTCTGAAGATAGGTCTCTCTTTAGTTTTGGGATATTTTCTTATATTATTTATTCAGTAAATTCCTCCCTCCTCATTTTTCACTCATACTCCCCTTCTGAAACTCCCATTTATTATATATTGGGCCAAAGAGATTGATAGTACCGACCAATTTATTTTCTTTTATTGACTTTATCTTTTTATGTTATCATCTACATGTGCTGAAAGGATACCTCAAATTTATCTTCTAATCCTCCTAGTGATTTTTATTTTTACTTTGTATATTTTTAATTCTAAAAGTTTCTTTTTTGGGAATGATTTTTAATGCAATCCTGTTCTCGACTCTTGTTTTTTAGAAGAGTCACCTAGAACACCTCTGAAGGTATTCCACTTTAAAAAATGCTCTACTGTAAATAAACTCTGTTTTCTCTTGGGCTCACTTTTGTGTGTATTTGACTTGTTTTTCTCTGTTCATGTTGTTGAGTTGCTTTACACACCTACTGATCCTTGGTTTCTCATTCTAAACAGGAACAAAGGGTGACATCGGTTAGTAGAGTTAGTTGCTATGTGTCTCCTCAACTGTGGGCATGCAGGCTAGGACCCCCCACTTGCGTTCTCTCTTGTGGATGATTAAGAGGGCATGGCAGGGGCAGAGCTTGCTGACCTGCAAACTACCTTTCACACTAAAATGGTGGACAACTGTCTTTAAAATGGGTGGCCCCACAAATTCAGAATTAGAAGCTCTTTATTCTGGAATAATGACATATAGTCTAACAGGTTTAAGTCCTTTCTACGGTGTTTATTTAATTATTTTGGGACCCACAATTCCATCCAGTTGGTTCAATCCCCCCCCCCCCCCCCCCCGTCTCTCTCTCTCCTTTTTTCAATCCTATTACTATACCTGTGAATTCTGAACAGAAAAACTTTCTGGGTTCCAAGCTGTACCAGATCAGACTCCCTTATTTTTGCCTTTTTCATCTACCATATTCTGGAGCTTGGGAGTTATATGCTCCTTCAAATTGACCAATATAATCTCATCTGCTTTTACTTTTACAAAAAAACATAGAGCTCCTCCAATATGCTAAACATTTTTGCAGTGTGGGTTTGCCCTCATTTTAATCAGTTACAGTCCCTGTACCAACTTTTGAGAATGGAGGTTGGACTAATACGTTTGCTCTCTGATACTATATAAAGTACATGTTATTGCCAATTATATGTTAGTTCAAAAAGAGAGCTTGAACCTTTTATTAAGATAATTAAAACTAAATACATTTTGAACTTGCAATTTTATTTTAGCAACTTATACTAGAAATTTTTTTTCAGGCTTGTACACTGGTAAACAATGGAAGGTTATAAAATAATTAGGAAAAACTAAATATTTAACAATGGGAGATTATCTCAATAAAAGATGGCCCATATAATTTTAAGCCATGCAACGTACATTTATAGACATAATAGTCATGGGGTAATTTTTAGTTATTTCTACTTTATCATAATCATTTAGTTTAGATTTAAACTTTATTTATTAATGTGAGAATTTGAGGAACCATCACAGACCAAATAAAATGAGTAAATGTCTGGCTAGCTCTATTAATTTTTAAAACACTAAGCTCAATTTATAGAAGAAGAGCAGATAGCTATTAGCAGGACTGGGAGATGCTGTCCTTTATAAAATTATGAGCAGAGTTTGGCTCAACCATAAATAGAAGGTACGATAAAAACAAAGATGGATAACCTTTTGCTTAAAACTGAATTCAAGCAGGAATTCATTATGTAATTTTTATCAGAAATATATTATTGGGTATACGGTGTAATTGGAGATGATGGTAAGCATCTTAGAACAATTACTTTAAAAGCAGTACACTAAAAAATGGCTGTTTTCCTAAGCAGCATTTTTGTCGACTCTACTTAAGGACACAGATCACGCCAGGAAGTCATAACTCACTGAAGGATTGTCTTTCACACTACAATACCCTCTGTATACTTTGTTTTTTGAGAATGTTATATAGCTGAGTTGGATATCAAACATTCTGCTCTTTTTCTGAAAGTAGAACTCTGTGTTAGGGTTGCCACTTTGGGAAGGGCTTTCGGAATAGACAAAATGTCCTGTTAGGTCCTGACATCTCCCATGGATTTGTAAACTTGGTTGTTGAATCCCAGGTCACAAGTCCAGATTTCTCCAGTCTCTCCGGGTTGTGTTTCTATTTTTATTTTTCCTGATCAGCCTTAATTAAAAGCACTCAAGTCTTCCTAATAGATTTCTTTATCTTAGCATCTCAGGGTATGAGAGGTTGAAGTCTAAGTCCCTTGGATTTCTTAATGGCCCAGGGTCCTTGTAAAAGTTGATTCAGTACTTACCAAGAGCTCTTTTGTTGAAGAACATCTCAATCAGCTGCCATTTTAGAGTGGGAAGAATTATATATAGACTTCAATTCAGCCAAAATATGGAAAATATGAGGGAAGAAAAATTAAGTTTCTGATATTCTTTGATTGTGGAAATAGTAAATCTTACATTTTCTATTATTTATATACATATCATATATAATGTGAAATAGTATTTCTCATGTATTTTTTTTACTTAATAATTATGTATACAAGCAACATAAGAAAGACAGCAATGTGATCCACATAAAGTATATTCAATATGAACCTATTTATAAAGCAAACCATATGGCTTCATATGAAAAATAACTAGCCCTACCATGTAGCTTGTTTAATGAGAACATTGTTCTGATATGCCAAGGTTGTGGGTTTGATGCTCAGTCAGGGCACATACAAGAATCCACCAATAAAATGCATAAATAAGTGGAACAACAGATCTCTCTCTCTCTCTTTCCCCCTCTCTAAAATCAATGAATAAAATAAAAAATAGTAAAGAAAAAGAAGATATTTAAAAATCTAAAATTAAGTACAGGAATTAATGACTGATTTTTCATAAAGTTGATGGATAAAAAATATATATATAAAATAACTAGTTGAATTTCTACATACCACCTTCAAGTTAAGAAGTTAAGGTTGTGAAAGTTTACCATAACCACAGCATTAATGAACATATATTGGTGTATTAATGTCAACAGACACAGCATATCTTACCTATGGATGATGATAAAATTGTTCATTACCTCTTCACAGAAAATTAAAAACAAATTTAACTAAGAACTAAATAAATGGAAATATCTCTCAGAGATTAGAAGACACTATTTTAAGGATGGTAGTTCTCTCTAAACTGAATAATACCTCTACTTCAATAAAAATTCTCCCAATTCAGTAAGCCTATGTATTTAGGTATTTGTGGACATTAGCAAGCCTATTATAAATTTTCAGTGGAAATGAAAATGGCTGTAATAGCTAAGCAGTCTTCAAGGTGGGAGGCCTTGCTCTAATTATAATGAAGTTATAATAATTAAGTTAATGTGGCAGTAGTACAAGAAAAAATAAAAGAAAGGCAATAGGGAGTCTACAAACAGAACCTAATATGCATGGAAATTGATTTATAACAAATGTGGCACTGTATAGCCATGGGCAAAGTTTCGAGGGGAGAAAATGCATCCTGTATCTCACATCAAATGACTATAAGCAATTTCAAGTCAATTGTACATCTAAATATGAGAAGCAAAACAATAATAACCTAGAAGATAATATAGGAATTTATCTTCATTATCTTGGAGTAGGCAAAATTTCTTGTATGTATTTTAACCTAATGTTTCCCAAACCTATTTGACCACAAACAGTGTATTTGTTAAACACACTGGGGAAATAATGCCAATGATTATGACCTGGAATAAGTTTAGGAGAACAATTCAAAAGATAATGCTGGGCACTGGTCTGCAAAAAGAGAATCAAGACAGGAATCTGCCGTTTCTTTCTCAATGAGATCACAAATTGGATTTATTTTTGATAAGATTTCTAAACCCATTTCTAGTGTGGCAAGAAAAAGGATAACTAAACTCAAGTGTGTGTGTGTAGTGATTTATTGTCACCAAGCAACATTAAACAGAGAAGTAAATAAAATTTAAGTTTTTAATTAAAAGATAGTGTTTTAAAAGATGTATTTGTAACATTTATGCATAGAGTCTTAAAAGTTTTCTACAATGAAAAAGAACCTAATTTTACCCTACTTAAAATAGATCACGTTAAAAGGATTTTTGTTCCAGCCTCTTTCTAGATCCGTTACTCGTTTTTTTTTTCTAAAAGGCATTTTAACGGTTCTAGACTTAAGTATCTGCTCTATAAACTGAGAATAATGTTACCTTTTGTTAATTAAGTGATAAAGATATGTATTTCCTTATGTAAGCCATGTTATTTAAATAAGCATAATGTATTGATAATAACAAGTACACACCATAGGAAGAGTAAATACCCACATTACAACGCACAACAGAACCTTCCTTTGAGAGAGGCAGGCGAGACAAAACAATCTATCATGGATCCCATTCAAGGGTAAGTAACCGGCGTTATAGGTATTTCAGGCAGGTTCTGAATCGTTCAACTGACTACAGAATACCGAAAGGCAGGCGGTTGGCCTGTCCCACGAAGAGACTTGAACAGATCCTAAGGCACAATTAAGTTCCACAAGCGGGTGACTTAGACTGTCACGCATCTACTTTGAAAGCACTGTTCTCTCTCCATGAACCTGCACATATGGCTTTATGTGGAGTTTCTTATGAAAAGTTGTCTGATGAAGAAGAAATGTATGTTTGGTTTCTGGATGGTTGCACCTGATGCACTAGAAACCCCTACAAGTAGATGACGATAACATTACTCAGGCATTCAAAGGTTCATAGGGGAAGGGAAATCTTTCATTGGCAGAACTTTTCGAAGAGTGTACATAGTTGTTTACTTTTCCTGAAAAGAGAAGTAGAGAAATATGGCATGCACACTGCTTTTTGAGCAATGGATGGCTTATGAACTTGGCGGAGTGGCCACAGACTTAGGAAGAAAAACATTGGAGAATTGGTGACAAAGAGGCTGGGGGCAGACCTCGTGGAATGGGCACAAAGTGAGGACATTTTTGTCTTGTGTCATGTCCACAGCAGACAGGGTTCTCAATAAGCACGTGGACAAGATGGCCCATTGTGTGGGTGCCCGTGACCCTCCTTTGCCCAGCTATCACACTCCGTGCTTGCTGAAAAGGGCTGATGAAGCAGGGGCCAGGGAAGCAGCCATGAAGATTGTCGTGGACTCAGCAACATGGGCTTCTGCTCACTATGGATGATGTGGCTGTAACCCCTGGAGAATGCCTAACATGTCAGCAACAGGAAGGGACCCTGAGCCACCGATATGGTACTATTTCCCGAGTGAGCAAAATGGCCACCTGGTGACAATTGGATTGCATCTGCTATTTCTGTCATGGAAGGAGAAGCAGTGTGTTCTTTCTGGAATAGACACACGCTGGAGATGGATTTCCCTTCACTGCCAGTAAGGATCCTGCCAAAAACACCATTCATGATTTTGGAGATTGCTTTCTTCACAGTCAGAAAACTCTCCGTGGTATTTCTCCTAAACAAGGAAATAATTTATTGCAAATGAAGTGCAGCAGTTGGCCTGGGCACGTGGAATTCAGGGTTCCTTCCACGCACCTCATGCCCCGCTGGGTGGAAGGGTGCAACGTGATTCCAAAGACTCAGTTAAAGCACCTTGCAAGTATCTCAGGTTATATCCTAGAGGCAGAAGTTTATTTCTGAAGCTGATATACCATTATGTGCTTCTCTTTCTCCCATAGCTAGAATTTACGGGCCTGTGATTTAAGGAATGGAAATAGGGCTCATTCCTCTTTACTTTCAGAGAATTTCTCTAGAAACAAACTATAAAAATAAGCCTTGAATGTATTGTCTTCAGGGGTCACTCCTCCTCTTATTAAACCTAATGAAATACAACTTTGGCCTCTGATGGTTTAAAAGTCTTAGTTCCCTAAGAAGAAATATTTTTCACTAGGGACACACAGGGCCGATGCCAAGGGGAAAGGAAACTATTTCTTATAATCCCTCTTCTTTCATGTTCATTTGCCAATGAGAGGAAACTGCATGAGATTCTGAAGGCAGGAGAGGAGCGGAATCTATGATTCTAAGGAGGTGTTTGTACCAGGTAAGAAAATTTATTGTAAGTTCTTAAATTGCTCACTTTACTGATTTTTGTTTAAATCTAGTATTCAGTACACTTTGACATTTTATTTGACCATATTCTGATATTTCAATTTTTGATTGTTTGTTGATTTCTTTCACTAAATGATCCAACATTAAGAGACCCGTATATTAGCATTCTGGTTCCTTATTTCCAATAGCTTTCCTGGCTATTTCTACAAAAAGTAATATTACCAATACCTAATATAATATGTCACAACATAAAATTATCATCTTTCATTAAAAAGTACCCATTTTCTGTGTCTACAGTGGCACCTGTAATCTATTAAAATCTAAAATATCATAAAAGGCCCAGTCCAAATACTGTCTCTTTCATGGAAATGTTCCCTTCCATGTTTTTCTTTTTCCTTCTGATCTATAATACACCAGCATGCAGCCCATATGGCACAATACAAAAATTACATTTTTCCTGCACCATACAGAGCATAGACTTCACCACCGGAACGGTAGCCGCGTCAAATGTTGCCCGTGAGACTTGCTAGAAAGAAATTGGGGTCCAGCATTTCCTTTTGAGAACTTCTTAAAATCCATCCTGTTGTCCCCATCAGTAAATTTATGGGGAAAAAGGCAACAACACTTGACTAGCAAGAAAATGATTTCCAGGTAGCCCTGCTATTTTATCTTCTTTGGAGAGATTGAACAAGAAGTGATTGACTCAGGGTCACGAAAGTCCAGGCCCAGCATGGAGACCCAGCTCACCGAATACAGGATATTGAGGGATTCAGAGTCAGGGCCCTGCTCCGTCAGTTTCCAATTCTGTTGGACTCCGAGGATCAGAGTGAGTTCAGGGAGGAATTTCTGCTAAATCAGAAGGCATGGGGGACGGATTCACTGGAGGCTAGAGGCCTCTCCCGCCGTGTAGCTCTGGAGGCAGCCTTAGACAGTGGCAACTACTACAGAGAAATAAAAGCCCCCTGATACCCCCCACCCCTTCTTTTGTTCTCAGGCTGCTCGTCAACATTTATCTCTCTGTAAGCAGTAATGACTGAAAGGGTGATCTTCAGGATTCCAACGTTCTTTGTGGGGGTAGAAATCTACACATTTTAGGCAAACCAGTCCATCCTTGCGAAGTGATATTTCACTTCCACGTATTTCTTACATATTATTTTTGAAAGGACATGAAGTTGAACCCAGGAACAGCCAGAGAGCAGTGGAAGGAAACGGCAGGCCGTGGTTATTCAGCACAGGACACAAAGCCTGCCTGGCTCTGTTTTCCGGGTTTCGCAACACACGTGTTGGCTCAGCTCTTTCAACACTCCTCGGGCCTCACGGGTAGGTTCTAGCTTGTAGACAGCAAAGTAACAAAAATTACTGTCATGGTTCCCAGATATGCTGGACAAAAGGGTTGTGCTGATCGTTAATGGATCTCCAAGTACCCCCAAAGAGGAGGGCTGACCGGAAAGGAAGGAGGAGACCAGCCCCCGTCTCAACTCGCCTCTTAACTGGACTTCCCATTTCCTGGGAAATAGCCTTTTTCTTTTTGTGGTATGACAAATGAATGGACTCCTCGGGTGAAAGGCCAGAACCAAGAGGCATGCCTATGGCAGAAAATTTGGGGCGAAGAAACAGAAAAGGAAAAATAAATAAAATAAACCAATAGCTAGTTGTAAAGCATAAACGGGATTTTATCCCAAGATGCAGCTCCACCCCAGAGAAGACCACACGGAGAGTCATTCCCTAAACAATCCTCTAGGCACAAAGATTATTTCCTGTAGAAATAATCATGTAATTATCATCACAGGAGGTAGACACCTGCTTTTTCATTATGATCAATTATTTCTTAGCCTCCCCTTTGCTGTGAGCTGGCATTTCAAGACCTTTCTATTCAGATAAATGTGGACTAAAATACCAAAGTTTCCTAAGTTATGCAATATCTTCCTTCATACAAACAGACATTTAAAAATTCTATTTACCAATTATGGCACATCTCACAATTAAATACTAAGGGGCAGCTCCAGCCTCTGAAATCACCAGGCTTCGGCAGAGGGTCAGATTATGATGATAATTAATTTGCTCTCAGATGTAGGGCAATTCTTCCATGTCACCTGCATGTTCCTCCTTTTTTCATTTCCCTAGAAGACATTGGGTACAATTTCAGGTGAAGAACAAAGTTCAATCTCTTTAAAAGAAAACTCTTAAAATGAACATCATTTTTTTCCTGATCATTAAAGGAGCACTTGTGTGTTGCTTCTGAAAAATAGGCAAAGTGAACAAAAACCGATCAACTAAATCAAGATTTTAATTTTCTTCCTGATTTTTGGCTGCCACCAGATTTTAATTTTTGTTTTAATAGTCACCCAAGGACATTTTTTTTTTATTGCTTTTAGAGAGAGAGAAAGGGAGAGAGGGAGAGAGAGAGACATCGATGTGAGAGGGTAACATCGATTGGCTGCCTCTCATATGTTTCCGGACTGGGAATCAAACCCACACCCTGGGTATGTGCCCTGCCTGGGAAGCAAAGGCGCTTCAGCCAATGGAGCCACACTGGCCAGCGCTGCCACCAGATTTTGAGTGCCACTTTCCTAGCCTCTGAGGGCTTGGACCCAACGCCAGTGCCACATGTTTCTGGCTTTCGTTAACTGTCAGTCACTTCGGGGGATATGTAATTAGTTTTCCGCTGGTGTGTAATAACTACACCAAAACTTAGTGCCGTGATACCAAGCTATTCTATTTTTCTTTGCTTGTGATAGATGGTCTGTCCCCTTGCTAGTCTCACATTGACTTGCTCGTAGAGTTATGGTCACCTAGTCACCTAGCTTTCTCGCCGGGACTGTGCCGCCTGCGATGGGCTCATTCGCATGCGTGGCAGGGGGTGTTGGCTGAGATGCACGTTGGCCATATTCAGTCACGGTGATGGTGTACATTGCCAACGTCTTAAAGCCTGGGCTTCAAAATCGCACAGTTTCACCTCATTCGCGTCGTCAAAATGAGTCCTCAGCCGGTTGAAATGCAGGTTGTGAGGAACCAGTGTCCCCTCTGGAGGACAGGAGCTGTAAAGGACACGTGGCCATTTTCAATCAACTGATGTCTCGTTTGCATTAGGTGATCTTATTCTCAGACCTCGGTTCCCTGGTATTCCTAGGGCTGTGAACTCACAGGGAGTATCCAGGTTCTGGGCATGTTGGATATTCATGTTCTCCCGGGTGCTTTCAACCTGTTTTGTAACAGCTTAATTTTTTTTTCTTTCTCCCTGATTTTCTCTTTAAAGTTTTCTCTTATTTTAAGAACTCCTAAAATTAGCAATTTTAATTTATCTCACAGCATAAAGATTCTTGAAATCCTATTTAATTTTCCTTTTTTTTTAAATTGTAAACTTGGTTATTCACATAATCTTTTTATTTATTTATTTTTCAGAGAGAGGGGAGAGAGGGAGAGAAACATCACTGTGTGGTTGCCTCTCACTCGCGCCCCCAACTGGGGACCTGACGTGCAACCTAGTCATGTGCCCTGACTGGGAATCGAACCAGCGATACTTGGCTCGCAGGCCGACGCTCAATCCACTGAGCCACAGCAGCCAGGGCCCTTTTATTTTCTTTATCCTTTGTTTTCTATGTCTAAAGTAGAAAAATCTACTTGAAAGAACCCTTATCCCCTCTGCTGTTTATTTGCTCTGGCCTGACCATCATTGCCACATGCACATTAACACAAGACCTTGATTCCTGGCTTTCTTTCTGCTCTTTGTTCTGTATCTTCCCCATATTATTTGATTTCACATCCTAATTCACTGCTACTTTAATTATCCCTCTTTCTTGGTAACAACCCCTGAGCAGTGAGCAGTTCTTATTTATACAGGAAGATATTAGAAGGATTCTAAACACCAGACTTTTGGTGTTTTTTTTTTTTTTTAAATGACTGGGTTCTATCTATTTTATTTATTACTAATTAATATGTACCTTTATTTGCAGGTTTTATGACCTCATATGTTTTATAAATGGCAAGTTCATTTCTATTTTTGTGTTTGCTAATCTTTCAATCTGAAACATGAAATGATTTTTTCGTTTGCATGCATATCCACCTCCCTTAAAATTCCAGTTTATTCATACTTACAAGCATACTGTTTAATATCTAAGCTTTTATAGTTCCATGTTTTTTTTTCATTCCCCAATATTTACTGAGTTATTATTACATAACAGGCTCTGAAATACATATTAAGGATGCAGAGTGAACACAAACACAGAAATATTGACAATGCCCTTTGTATCTAATAGTTTAGTGGAGTGGAGATACAGTAATAAAATAATCACATAAATAAACATATAATCACAACAGGATATTTTTGTTCGAAAGGAAGGCCTAGTGCTATAAAAGCGCACTTTGATATGGAGCTGACATCTGGGGGTTAGAAATGTTCCCTGAGGAAGCGTTGGGTAAATTGATATGTGAAGGATTAGTTATGGTTAAAAAGTGAGTCACCGACAAGAAAAGAGAAAGATATTCAAGGACAGGGAACCGTGTGTAATTATCTGTGGTGAGAAGGAGGAAATACAGAAACTCAAGATGATCAATTTGACTTGAATCCATGAGGCTGGGAACCGAAGAAAAATATCTTCCTATTCAATTGTAGGTGGACTGTTCTGAGAAGGTCATAGGTAGGGCCAAGTCTTGGTTGCCCACGAAATGAATTTTGTAACAAACTTCTATTTTTTCTTTCATTTCTCATTTTTCCGTTCCCCTCTGTTTTCTCTAAATTTGACTACGTACACACATGTCCTAGCCTTGAACTTGGCTTCAGAGAAACACAGGCTAAGACCAGAAGCAAGCTCTTCTTCTGGCTGGGAGAAAGGAACACTGTGGTCAGAGCCTTGAGATAGCTGATTGGGAAAAAGAAAACCGAAAAGTCAATCGCAAGATATTTTTCCTGAAATGCACATTTGTATTTTCTCCTCAGTTAGGTTATATCTCTGAAAGTAGACTTATACTTAATAATTCCTGTGGTTTTTCTAGAGCCTGTTGCTGAATACATAATAAATACTTATAGATACTTATTGATTTTCTAATGAGACCAATTCATTATGAATTGCTGTTTTTTTGGTATGGACTCTAAAATCCTATATATGTTTGTATTGTATTTTTATTAAAGAACAATCTTATACAAAAAGATATATACTATTAATCCAAAAGAATGGCATTTTTTTGAACATAAAATGGATTTGGCTTTCTTGCCCTTTGTAGCTGTTATTATGATTGCCCTTTGAAACCTGGATAAGTGTAATTGTTACAAATTCCAAAGATTGAACTGCTTTTACTTTTTTTTTTCTTTTGGCATAAAGCAATTGATTATGTTCAGTGGTATTGTAAGCCACTATGGGAGAAAAAACAAGGTGGCAGGCATTAATCAAATGAAGCACGTATAAAAAAGCACTCACTAAATTATTTTAGTATGCCCAAATGGTCACGAATTCTGGATAACATCAAAAATATTGTGAGCAACTGTTTTTTTTTGTTTTTTGTTTTTTTGTTTGTTTGTTTGTTTTTTGGTTTTGCATTGGTTAAAAATATGAGCTTTAGGGACAGTTTCCAGACTGTGTTGTGAGGAATTTCAAGGACCCTCTCCCCAGTAAACAGCCTTAACTGGTGAAACTTATTTTAAGAAGCAGCTATTTAAAGTTTGTGGAAACAGTTCAAAGAATACATAGCAAGTGACAAATTATCGAATGAACAAAGAAAATCTACTACATCTCTGTAAGGACAGTGATATGTTACTTGAGTCATGACACTGTTTCCTACCCCACCCATCTCAGCATAAAGGAGCTCTAGTCTGAGTGAGTGCGGCCAAGAAGATGGGGCACCTTCTCCCTAAAGCTCCCCACCAAGGGCTGTGGTACAGCCTGGAAGGTATACGTGGCCAGCATTTTTTATCTCCTTTCTCCATTTCCATGTCATAGAGACTAAATATCAAGCGAGTGCTAGTGGGAGGTCACTCAACCCCCGTGCTGGGGAGATGGCCCGCCAGGAATATCGAGGCCCTCATTGCCTTGGGCTAGGTCACTCATAGGATGGATGGAGAGACCAAGGAGGCTAGAGAGGCTGTTATGGACTCCACAGGCAGAGTCCAGGAGGGAACCTGAATACCTCAGCACAGCAACGGACTGCTTCTAAAACACACACTAAGCTAGCTGGATGTGGGACTGGACTGCCCTTGAACGTGTACAGAAACTTGGCAGTGGTCTTTATACCGGCCCTACTGAAGACTGAACTCTTTCTATGGCGACACAGATGGAGATGGGACATTGGGAAGCCAAGAGGGGAACCCCCTTCATTTTACATCATCAGTAGAGTTGACCACAGAGCGCCGTCCTCCAGTGTGGGTCTCAGGAAATTCTTTTCCTTGCAGTGAATGCCTCAAGAACTCCACTTCCACCAATAACCCCTGGGCAGAGGTCTTCTTCAGATGCCTCTGTATGATGGAAGGAAGGGAAACCTAGAGAACATACCCCCTCAATTCCAGGTTCCATAAAACTGCTGGAGCCTCTGGTTTGGGCGCCTTCAACAAGGAGATGACCCCTGAGATCTGTGTAGATACACCTGCCCTTGGTCCAGTACACCCTGTGGAGGAAACAGAACAGGGAGCTTTGGCACCTTCTCTGAATTTAGACTCTAAGCTGATACCATAGCAGTAAGTGATTAAAGGCTTAGCTCTTCCATTTTAGGCTGTGGCTTTAGTCAACTCCTCTGACACTGGCTGCTCCGTTCTCTCTTTAACAGCTCAGCGGAACCAACATCAGCTGGTTGACTTGACCACCTGTGGTATTTCTTAGCAGGATATAGTATGTTCATTCTTAAGATGGTCTCATCCTCACGGGGACTCGAACCCACTGCTCCTGAGTCTTTTCTGAGTCTTTGAGACTGTGATTATCTGTTGAACATCATCTCTCTCACTGTACACACACTGTTAGGGACTTTAAGATTGGCAAATAATCAAGGTGCCTCTATGCTGAACATTCTTTTATTTGCCGTAAGTGGATATTTCAAGATACTAATAGAAAAATTAATCTGCCAAAAGTTTTGTTGTTCCTTGCTAAACAACCCTCACAATTTACCTAGAATTTTTCTAGTCATCTATTAAGAGGCAATCTGTGATCCAAAATTCCAGAATCTTAGATTGCCATAGTGTTTGGGACAAACACAGCCACAACCTTGAGGCAAGATCCTGAGACAGAACCCAAGGGGAGAGATGTATTGTCCCCATTTATTACCTCCTCCAGTCAAACATCACATGCCTGTCACTACTTTCTGAACATTATTTGAGGCTGATTCATTGATTCCAGTTGATTATAAGTGTCTTATTTCAGTTAAATAAGTAAGAGTGAGATTCTTTTGTGTTTTCTAGTAGAAAAAGCTTAAAGAACAAATGAGTATTTCTGACAAAGATAGTATTCTCAAAGAAATTCTGTGCAACTCATCCCATGTCTTCCTGTGATGCAATGTGTACATTTTATGTATGCTTGTTAAATGTGGTTCTACGGTCATAGTACTATATCAAATATTCAAGGAAAATAAAAGGACAAAAATTGCATGATATCAAAAGGGATGTCAAAACATTAAAGATTATGGGTCCCTTAAAGCCTGTCAATAAGTGAAGTTCAGTGAATCAAATTCAAAATCCCTGTTCTAAATTTTTCAGGTTATGTGTTCCAAAATGTAGTTCTTTGAAAATTAGACCCTTACATGTGCATAGCTCTATCTCTATCTATGTAAAAATAAATAGCAACACAAAAAGCTGTGTTTGAAAAGCTGTTCACATTACGACTCCATCTTCAAGATTCATAAGGCATATTAGTTTACTGAAGGCTCTTTAATGGTATACCTTTAATGCTGAATAATCAATTCACTATCAAACGCACACAATCCTTTTACTCCAAAAGGAACAATATTGTTACTGGTTCTTTTTTCCACACCAGATATTAACATGTTATCAGATTTTAGAATGACCTTCCAAAGGTTTGTTTTCCAACACTATCTATTCATAGTGAAGACATTATAATGAGATACATTCAGAACAACCTCAGGCGACTACCATTTAAGAATAAAAACTTGGCCTATCATAGGTGTCAATTCATTATGACTGCATTTTTTTTTTTTCAATTTGGGGGTTGGAGACAGCACATAGGAGTTCGAGAGAATAACAATTTCTCAATGTTTTTTAATAAAATACATGCCAGTTGCATGAAGATAGGGCTTTTCTGTTTTATAGAATTAATCAAAAACCTAATGGTTGAGAAGAAATTGAAATTGGATATTGTTATCAGTGCAGTGTGAAAACAGTTAAAATATATATGCTACTGACAGAGAAGGAAAGTAAAGAGTAAATAATGGCACGGAAATTGTCTCATAACTGTAACACTAGAGAGAGTCTAATTAAATGACCAAATGGACCATTGCTAGCATAATTCAAGGATTTAAAAAAATATATCAACATGATATGTGAATGAAATACAGTAGTCCCTCTCTATATCGCGTTTCACTTATCACGGCCTCACTATATCGCTGGATTTTAAAAAATATTATACTTAACTGTTTATCACGGATATTTCACTATATCATGGGATTTTGCGGTACTGTGTACGTATGTTGTTAAAGTGACGTAGGTTTAAGAGTGTAGAATATGTTTAAGGACATTAGTGTTTATAAAAGTGTGGACAAGGTTTATAAGGGAGTGGGAAAGGTTAATAAGGACTGGGAATAGTTTATAAGTGTGTGGGAAGGGTTTATAAAGCCTTAAAATATATATAAATACTAAAACAAATGTAAGGTTCCTACTTTGCGGATTTTCACCTATCACGGGGGGTGGGGGTGTGTGTCTAGAATGTAATACCCGCAATAAGTGAGGGAATCCTGTAGTTTAAAATTTTGCGAAGAGCTAATAAATATAATAGCCATGCTGTAAGTGATCTGGGTTGACTCCAGCAATATAGTCGTTATTTTGTTCAATGAGAAGTATTGCAATGAACAAAATACCAACATAAAGACTGTTAAAGACTTTGTGGTATGCTTTAAAAATGCATCGAATCTTATTTCTATTATACTTTTTCTATGGATTTTAAGTAACAAAACAAAACAAAAAAACCTGTAGATTTTCATAGTTGCAATCACGAACCTCAGGAAGGTGTTTAAAAGGAAAATAAGAATCAAACTACTTAAAAACAAATAAGGAAATGTAGGGTTGGAAAACTCCATCAATGAAATTAAAAACAAAAAAACAGCACTCCAAAATGATGGGGAAGGAAGATGAGCTCACTTTTGATGACGTATTTGCACTCTTATTTATACTTTTTAGATATCTTGAAATCTCCTCATTTTGTGTTTTCTGTCTATTGAATGTCTATAATGGGGGCTTTATCCCTTGATTGATAATTATTTAGTCATGTTAAAACTGACATTGTCCAGTGGGTGAATTGGAGAAACATAGTATTTAATCAATAGAGTAGAAACAGAATTCTAGCCTTAGGACTCTTAACTGTCTTCCTCTCTGATTTATGGGCAACTCCCTCTATCTCAAATTGACTATAAAATGGTGGGAATGGAATTCATAGTTGTTGAAATATTGACGTCTGTATCGAAGGGTGTATAATAAAAGTAAGTTTTATTTTCTTCATTTTTAGTGGAACACTGTGTGAGTACTCTTGTACTTTTCCATGTTATTATCAAAATGTCTCTTAGGTAAGTTTCAAATTGTGTGAATTGCGTTTACTAGATTTGGGATATAAATTTATCACATATAAGTATGAACCTGTTAAAGTAATTTGCTTTAAAATTCTATTAGTTCAGTTGGAGAGGATTTGGTATTTAAATTTTAGACAGGAATATTGTTGTTTGATTGTTTGTAATTAACTTTCTTTCACCAGTGATATCTTTAATATTGATATAATTTGTGCTGTAAGATAAATTGTATACTGAATATAATTTTTATTACATTGTGTATAAAGTTTGCATTTAGAAATGCCATTCTACTATTCAAATACACAATAAAGTCAGAGAAAATTCAATATGATATTTACTTATTTTTATTTATAAATTTCTATCAGAGTGAAGTCCCAGTTATATCTCCCCTGGGAAGGTATTTCCTCAGTGATTGACATGTATCCTGTCTTCACTCTAACAAGAGATGCCCTACATACTACTTAATGCAAGATGTTTGCCCAGGACACATGTTTTTATTGTTTATCTTTTGGGTGAGCACAGATGCTTGTATCTATACCCACGTTCTGGAGACCAGACATTACATTCATGTAAAGGGCACCAATATGCTGATGACATAGTCCTTTAAAGAATTTAATTATTTACTTTTCCTATAAATTTCAAGTTCACATCAACCGAGGATAATTTTACTGGGTTTTTCAAAATGTGTGGTTGTCAATGGAAAACAAAAAACTAAAAAATAAAACGGTTAGTTGAGTGATTTTTAACGCCACTGTCATTTCAAAGAATGACAGAGAATATTCTATTGTAACAACTGATGTTCATACTAGACACTCTCTATACTAGCAAGTATATAATTTTGTGAAGATTCACCAGTCACAAGTTACCATATAATTCAACTTTAATGATTTTATCTTTGTGATCTTTGAAATAATTTCTTCAACTCACTCTTCCAGACTATTATTCTATCCCTGTGATATTTTGACAACTCTAAGCATTCTCAAATTACCTGTCTTACTTTATTAACACCTATTCTTCTTTGCTTCCAATTTTTTTATGTTTTCTGAATTTCATTTCTGTCTACATCTTAGTGAGTCTTGGATTAGAAAAGATCAAACAGTAAATGAAAAATAACTCAGACTTAAACCATCATGATGTACTAAAATATGAACAATAAAGACATACTTTAAAATCCTGCAGAAAAGCAAAACAGGTTACAAATAAATAATAACCAAATATTTTTGAGTGCTAGACAACCATAAAACATACCTTTGATTTTTTACAAAAATAATTTTAACTTAGATTTCTAGATAGTCAAAATCAGATAAAATAGGATAGCCAAATAAAAAGATAGTTTTAGATAAACAGAAACATGGAAAAGGTATCTCCTGTACGTTAGTTTAGGATATTAATGGAGTCAAAACAGGGAAGGAATCTGAGGAGAAGGAAAGTGTGGACACGTGGCTCAGGAAAGCATTATCGATGGTCAGTCCTCTTACAGTAAGACAAAGGCTCTGCTGGAAGGGGCCGGCCAAGCAAAAGCAAGGGCAGATACTAAGCCTTTGAAAATTTGAAGAAAAATAATTAAAGAAGCCTAAAAACACTGATGATAGGCATACAGCTAGTCTAAACCCTGTTTGCAGAAATTTATGTATAAAAATATAATTAAATTATGACCTCCTGGGGTAAAAGTGATACAAGAAAATAATTGTAAACATAATAAACTACTTGGTATCACAAGAAACCATCTTTAGACAAATGAACGTAACATTGGCCAATGATTTATCTATAAATAATATAGTTATATCAGGAGGATGTAGGGAAGGGATTTTTAGCTTTAAAACTTTGGGTAATATTTGATGTTTAAAACAAATACACATTTAAAAATAAAAGTGTTAAAGTCCTTATTTGTCATAACTTAAGAAATGACATGACCCAAAACTTTGTGTCGTTCACATGTAGAGTTTTCCAGTCTTTTAAAATCTATCACTCTTCTTCCCAGAAGAATCCTTTTTTTCTGATCTTATGTTAATCTCAGCAAAACTTAAGCCTTACAACATTTGAAACCTGTTTTGCATTTTTATTAATCTCTAGCCATGTGGAGGTCATACACAATTCACATAAGATTTTTGACTTGAGGGCATTTTATTCTACAATTCAATGCTGTAATAAACAATTTTAAAGATTGCATTGAAATATAAAAAGCATTTTAGATATTTTACACTTTAAAAAAATCTTTTCCAAATAGAACTTATTTTCCGAAATTAACTTAAACTGGAAGTATTTTTATACACATAAAAATAAGCTAATAATGAATCAACACATTGAAAGTGATTTTAGGCCCTGGCCGGGTAGCTCAGTTGGTTAGAGTATTATCTCAATACACCAAAGTTGTGGGTTCAATCCCTAGTCAGGGCATATATGAAGAATTAACCAGTGAATAAATAAGTACATAAATCAATTAAAATGTTTAAATAAAATGACTATTGGGCTTCTTCTTCTCTTGAGTTGACAATATTAACTTCTTTCTTGTCTCCTAAATACTGGAATTGTTAAATTAGTAGGTGAAATTAACAGTCTGGAGTGTTTAATTTGGTATGGATTTCTTTGCTGTGACAGCTTTGTATGGAGTTTGTTTTTAATCCAAGAACCTTAAGCTCTTATACATTTCAAGATATATGTATATTTTAAAATAAAATAAAGCTGATAGTTAACTGGTAAAAAAAATGTTTAAATAAATCAAAGTAATTTTAATGTATTACCAAAGAAAACAGAAATTTAATTTACTTTTGGTACTCTGATATAATTGTTGCGTAAATTATGTTTGATCAGAGCTTTATTAAAACAATAAACATGTACACATTGGTTTTAAAAATTATAGTGAAAATGGAATTGAAATGGAAAATCTGTTGTAGCATTATACTTTAGTTTATAATTATTCATGATATTAGGCCTTATTTATTTAGCATTAATAGGCACTACATGGATTCCAAAGTGGACTTTGCAGAAAATTGAGATTTAGGGAGTGGGAATATCAAAATTAAATCATTTTATTTTTTCTTCTCAAACAAGCTGCAGGTTCTCTCCTCTCAATAAAGATGTTAAAAATACGTGGTTTTTGATTATTAAATCTATTTTATTGGGTAAAAAAAAAAACTTCCCTCAAGAATATGAAACATGCAGCGCATGACTGTCAAAGAAGCTCAGGCTATGCCCTTGAGTATTTTCTCTGTCTGGATGGTGTTTCTGTCTTTTCCCCCCTCACTTCTAAGTATTATCCGTGTGCCAGATTCTGCCAGCGCCCTTCTCTGTCTTCTGAGTTTTTGGTTCTTTTCTGATGTGGTTAAAATCAAAAGCAAGCAAGATGCCCAACTTTGTTTAAGGAATTCCATGTGGAGTAAGTGTGGAAAGTGTCTATCTTAGTGACTGATGGCCTGAGCTTTCTTCCCCGTGTAATTGGAATGAGCTGTAGCCCTCTCAGGACAGTGAAGTAACTGACTCCGGGCTCATTTCACGTCGTTTAATTTTCTTCTGCATCACTTCGGGTTAAACTTGTTGAAGAGGTTAAGAATTAGAATAAATACCCAGCCCCGAGAAAGGAGAGCAATAACATATATTTAATATTTAGGGAAAGCTTTATTATGAACAACTTTTGTGGAGTTATTCCCTTGAAACCCGTGTGGTTTTTCCAATCCATGTCACCCCAATACAGTCAGTAAACCAAAGAGCCTGTTGTTGACATTTGTCACAATGACTTTCTCTGTATATACACAGAAAATGATGGGGTTCTGTTTTTTAAGGGCTGACCTATCTACGTAAATCACAGATATCAACACTTCCCTTTCTATATTTCAGCATGTTTTCCATGAGAAGAAGAATCTTCTTCTACATAATAAAAACATTTATCACCCTCTAGAAGTTCTGTGTTATAGAACATACAATCGAACACTACTTTATAATACAGTCTATATAAAAATTTCTCCCACTGTCCCCAAATGTCCTTCTTCTGTCTTTGATGTAGGATTTTATCCATGCAGAGCATTCAGTTATCTCTTTATGAATAAAAGAGGATAGTGTTCTGCTTTTTTGTTTTCATGACATTGACCAAAAAAGTATATACAATACACACTATCTCTGTTCACATTTAAATGTTCTTTTAATTGTAGAGTTAAAATCAAAGTGAGCATACTATGTACATATTGAAAGAAAGAAAATGGAAGGGAGGAGGGAAGGGAGGGAGGGCATAGCTAGGGTGTAAAACAAAGTAACAGCTTGAGGTAGGAATCATTTTCCAGAAAATCCCCTTTAATTAAGGCAGCATTATTGGACTGTGTCTTATAGTTCTGTTTCCAAAGTGGCCTGACCATTGTATTTTGTTGGGATTTTCATATATTTTAGAGCAGGACAGCAGAAAAACAGTGACAATTTTCACTCGGAGAACTTGCCTCTTTCATTGGCCAACTATTGTGAAAAAGTTAATCACTCCTGAGAGAATCCCATGAAAGCAGAGAAAGGGAGCATCGGGAAGAAATATTGAATGTGGCACACTATTTCATGAAACGAAGATATTCATGGGAAAACTTTGTCTTATCTATCTTTCTTAGAACTGGAATTCAGAAATGAGCTGCTTGTCAGAGGAATGCCTATTAATATGCTTATTGGAACTGAAAAATGAAGTCAGACTCTCTGACAGAATCTGATCTGCCTGATTAATTTGAAAATATTGACTGGCTTTGCCAGTTAGGATATATAGGTTGACGTTTTTCAAATTGAATAAGGTAAATCTGTAGGTCCAGGTTTTGGCAAACATAAAAAAAATAAAGTGTTATAAGATTAAATTATTTTATCCAAGACATTTATTGGCAAAGACATGAATAATATTTCAATCTTCCTAAACGTTTCTTGAGTGTATTGAATTAATAAAGGTGTGTTAAGATTAAAAATTCACATTATCATTAATAGGTATTTGATAAGTCTCAATAAGGATTTTTGTTTATGGGTTTTGTTTGTTTTTTGCATAGTCTCAGGAAATTGAGAACTAAATGGTCCTACAGAGTAATAAATTCACTTGTAGATGAGGCAGAAATATCCACAAATTATGTCCAACATATTTTCATTTGTCCACATGAGGTTAAACTATTAATTTTTATTAAAAATTTAAAAATATATTGCAACTATTTAAACTGATGATGAGTAATTTTTGATCCCAACTTAAAAATACATGGGAGGGCACAGAGTGCAGAGTTTTAAAGTACAAACTAGTAAAACTATTTGAAAAAACCACTATTCTGAAAACGAGAGACTGAGTTATTGTGTTTGTATGTATATGGGGAGCTGGGAGGTTGTCTAATATACTTTGCATTCTTTTGTAATGAAGATATAGCAAAAAAAATCAGATTATTATGGTATCCTGTGTAACATGGAAAATTTTTGTGACTTTCTAAAAATTGTTTTTATATGAATCATATTCCATTTAATTCTTTGTAGAATCAGCTAGGACCATGTTTCCTAGCACTCGTTTCTGCAAATAATATTTTTAATCGTTGTTTTACTATTCTATGACAAAGAATCTTGATTGTAATAGTCAAGTAGGGTTGATCAAACCCAGCTCTTGCTATGTTGCGAAATATATGACTCAAATGTGCTAAACTTAGACTCTACCCAGCCAAGAGCTCTATCAAATGTAATTGACCACATTTGCCTCTTCTACCAATTTATGACATGTTAGAGAGATACAGTTGATTTCTGCTCATTTTAAACCATAAGAATATAATCCAGATTTAGGTATTTGAAGCAAAATAAAGCAATTTAATTTGATATACTAACACTGTAAGCTAAGTCAAATGACAATGGACTAATACAGAAAGTATTTGTTGATCAAACTGCAAAGGACTAAGCTAACTACAAAGAGAACATGTAGAAATTGGGAAGAAAATGCTATGAAACCGAAAGGGAAATGGGCAAAGGTATTAATAGAGAGTTCTCTGAAATACAGGGGCCATAATCGATGAAGAGGAAAACAAGCCCAGTCTTCACTGGAGAAATGAAAATACAAATGACACTAAGATATAACTCCTCACTTCTCAGATGAGCAAAAATCCAAAAGTTTGAGACAATCTGTTGCACAGGCTGTCGGGAAAGAGCCATGCTGGTGTGTTGTTGGAGTGCAACATCATCTTATGACATGAACTTTGGCACTATGTATCAAAATAAAAATTGCGTTTACACTTTGACCCAGAAACCCCAGTTCTGGGACTGAAACCTAACTCTGCTAGTCAGGTTTTGCGGCAATGATGAGCAACCTTAAAATCTCAGTGGCTTACAATCAACACGTGTGTTTAGTGCTCAGATTTCATGAGAGCCACAGGTCAGCTCTGGTCTTTGGTGCCTTCTCCTTCCGGGACCCAGGCTGAAGGCGTGCCCACTATCTGGGACAGCTTGGTCTCACTGGAGAGGGGCATGAACAAGTGGAGTTTAGTGGGCACAGAGGATTTCTTTCTTTCCTTTTTTTAAAAAAGATTTTAATTACTTAGAGGGGAAGGGAGCGAGAAATATGGAGAGGAACATCGATCTAAGAGAGAAACATCGGTCAGTTGACTCTTACATGTGCCCCAGTTGGGGACCAAACCTGTAACCCAGGCATGTGCCCTCACCAGGAATGGAACCAGCACCCTTTTGCTTTGGGGGACAATGCCCAACCCTCTGGTCCACACCAGTGAGGGCCACAGAGGATTTCTTAGAGCCTCTGCTTGAAATGAGCAAACCGTGACTTCTGCCCACGATTCTATTAGACAAAGAAGTCACATGACTAAGACCAAAGTCGTCAGGGTGGTGAAGTGTATTATACCTACCAGGAAGCACTGCACAGTCACGTGGGGAGGGCGCTGGGTGTCTAATGCAATTACAGGGAGAAAGCAAAGAACTGGAAACTATGCCTGCCTGCCCACGGCCGATAAGAAATATACGAAAGGTTATTCATTGCAGCGTTGATAGTAATAATAAGAGCATTGATTTGTAAACATTTACGGAAAGGTGTCTGACAGTCTCTCTACATATAAGCTATCCTTTCTCTCAGAAGCGTCCATGGTTGACAGTAATGCTGTGTGTGTTAAGAATTCCTATTTTCAGCAGCGATTACGCTTGAGTTATTTCAAGGTGCAATGCGACTTTTTTCCCTGGACTACAGATCTTACATCATTTAAAATATTAAATTGTGCTTCCGATTCACACATTCAATAAATATTTATTGAGGGAGCAGTATGGTTCAGGCTGACTTATGGGAAGGCATCTGATGGATTAGGCATGTATGATAGGCATAATTAACCTCCAGGAACAAAAATTCAGTATCTCTCAATCCCATATTTTTTATGCTTGTCTGCCTCTGCCTGGCTGTTCCAAGCCCCGGTTATAGGTACAAGCATTTGAGAGTGATGAAGAAGGTTAGGATTTTGACACGAGGAACTAGGAGTCTGTAACAAGAAATTATTTTCCAAGAAAATTAAGTCAACTTAAAAAAAAATGTACTTGAGGATGTCTCGGACTAATATTTCCACCAAAATGTGTGTGGAAGTTGCTGTCACTAGAACACAGCCAGAATAAGCCTTTTAAAGCCCTTTCAGTTGGGGGCGGCAGGGGGAGCAGTGTTTCAGGCATGAGAAGGCTCTGAAAGAGAATTTTAAATTGGGAAGGCAGGCAAAAAAAATGTATAGGGCTTTAGAAATAGGGAAGCAGGCAAAATGTAGCTTATTTTGCATACAGCTGCTGAAGGATGTTTCTCAGAAGAGAGAGGAATTGTACTTATGGATTAGTAGTCATTGTTTGGATAATTTTAGGTCAATTAGGGATAGAAGTCACGTGGAAAAAAGCAGGTAGGGAAGACAAGCTGCTGCAGAGAAGACCACAGGAAGGCCACTGTGCAAGGTCTCGGACTCTGGGTCTTGCACACACACACACTTTATTGGTAAGAAAATCCTCAAGTTTTCTTGGGATTATTAAGAGCTGGTTTTCAGGGGTCTGCCGAAAGCAAATTCTTGAGATTTATTGTCTCAAGCTATTGTTACCAAAAGATAGTCTAGAGCAGGGTTTTGCAAACTCCAGACTTTACGTACTGTTTTTCTAAATAAAAATTTATTGAAACACACTTTACCTGTTGATTTAGGTATCTATGACTACGTCCAAAGTGTAACAGCCGTCTTGACTCATTGACACTGTCTTACGACCCACACACCTGAAAACATTTAGGATTTATCCTTTTGCAGAAAAAGTTTGCAGATCCTTGTTTTAGCAGCAGGGTGGTGGGTGTATCAGTCTGCTAGGGCTGCCCTAACAAAGTACCACAGACTGGGTGACTTAAACAAGAGGCATTTTCTCATAGTTTTGGAGGCTAGAAGTCTAAGATCTAAGTGCCAATGATTTGTTCCTGGCAGTTTGTCTCTTCATGGCTTTTAAATGGTTACCTTCTTGCTGTGCCTTTCCATGGCATTGGAGGGAGGGAGGGAAGGAGGGAAGGAAATAGGGGAGAGGGAAAGGGAGAGAGAGAGAGAGAGAGAGAGAGGGAGACAGACAGACAGCGAGAGAGAGAGAATGAACATGAAAAGATGAGAACACTCTGGTTTTATTAGAGTAGGGCCTTACCCTTATGACCTCATTTAACCATAATTGCTTACTTAAAGGTCCGATCTGAAAAGACTGTCAGCCCAGGGGGTTAGGGCTCGCCAAGGCACATGTATCTTTCTAATTACCTGAAGAGGTGAATTAGTTTGTGGGTGACTATAGGATTTGTAAGTTTTTGAAGCATCCTCTCACGTCTTCCATTGCTTCCTAGTTCCATATGCTGCGTATGAAAAGTCTGAGGAACGTTGGACTCTATTTCCATTGTAAGTAGAAAAGCATTTCTACACGTGCTGGGAAAGCTGTCATTGTTTCTGCTTTATCCTTGCAAGTCTGGAACTTAGCCAGAGTATGTCAGTGTTGGTGAGCCTCCGCCATTCATTGTTACTCAGGAATCGCTTTCAGTCTGCCAGAGCAAAGCATTCTGCAGTTCAGCAAAGTGTTCAGCTTTCACTGTTAATCATTACCCTGTTGTTCAGGGATTACCTTTGGAAACTATTTTTATGTCCATCTTGGGCTGTGACTTTCTTCAGGTGTTACAATTTTCCCCTCATGATTTCTCTCCCCCACCCCAACGCCCTACTATGTTCTCAGCAGTGACATCGCTCTTTACAGTTCACCTATAGACATTTACTTAAAGTGTTTTAAAAAATCTGTAGAGTATTGCATTTGGGCTCTAATCACGTATTTCTGAGAGGTATTCCATTTTAGGCTTAATTCTGACTTTTTGTTCAATTCTAAGTAAAAGGGCACCCTTTCTTCTAGAGGTTCAGCTTAATTTTCTCCTTCAGGTTATTGATCTTCTTAGATGCAGGGTTTCTTTCTGTTTATTTGTCCGTTTGTTTGGTTTGCCATCCTGTATCATTTTGCTAGCGTCTCCAGACCCGTATCCAGATGGCATGTGGTCAGGGCTCAGCCATTGCTTCTCCTGAGGGTTAGCAGCAACAGACAGGGTTTGCTGAGCTCACATTTCCTGCCAACCTCAGAAACGGAAAGCAATCTGGTCTTCAGGGCAGCTCCCCATTGCAGGGCTCCTAGGATTGGGAGTCCTTGGAGAAGCACCAGCATTGCAGGGGCTGCTGGAATGCTTTCCCGGGAGGAGTGACAAGAGTGTGACACACACACACACACACACACACACACACACACACACACACACACACACACACACACACACACACACACACACACACACACACACCACCCCCCACCCCCCCGCTCTGTGGGAGGAATCCAGGGAAGTGCAGCGCTGTTCTCGAACCTGACTGCAGGTTGCAATAACCCGGGGATCCTTCCAACGCCCAGTGCTCAGGTCACACCCAAGACTTACTAAGGCAAAATGAAGTCCTCCCGCTGATGCTAATGGAAGGCAAAATAGTGAAAAAACGCGGGTCTGACGGCTCCGGAAAAAGCAGACCCTTCCTTGGAGCCCCGCTAACCTCCGCACTCCGTTGCGCCAGCGCGCGTGGACTTGACCTGCCTGGCGCCAGCGCTGCTCCAGAGCAGGGGGGACTGGAACTGTGCGCTTCCCCAGGATTCGACACGCGCTGGGCGGTTTCTCTCTGGTTTATGGGTAACTGCCTGTAAAAGATCGCACAAATAATCACTTTATTAAAATTATATTTTCCATATCCAAAAGCTCCACCCTTTAAAATAAATGATTTACTTTTTTACCTCCTTAACAAGTTAGATAGAGATCATCCCTTCCAATGGCAATATTCTTTGATTCAGGGTTTTCATTCCCTGGGCACTCAGACAGCCTTTTGGTCTCATGAGATGTTTTTCAATCTCACAAAAGGGGCGGAGGAAAAGAGCATTATTTTTATTCTATACGCTACTACTAGAATTATTTTTTAAGTTCTGGCCTATGATTCTCTTTACCTTACTACATTTAATTTATACATATAGCTAGAAAACTCATTTCTCAAAATGACCACGTGACACATTCCAACCAATATTTATTTCTCAAAATACATTTATGTCATTTACCTTGTCGTGAAAGCATATCAAAGACTTGTTTTCCACCGTCAAAAATTTTAACACTGTTTCTAAATATTCTCTAATGCTTAATGAACCATATGCTGTATGTGCTTTAAGAATCTGGGACTCTTATTGCTTAATTTATTAAATTCCAGGAATTTCCATCATTTATACCATTTATTTACATAAAATATTTAAGGATCGCTCAAATAACTTTTAATGAGCTTCATGAGGAGCAATTCTCTTTGTAAAAATAATTGTATTGCTTTAAAACTAAGAAAAAAGTCAGTATTTCATTGCAAATTTGAGGATAAAATAAAGTCACAACAGGCATTATCTTGTTTTATTTGCAATGTCCTCTTGCAAAGAATTAGACATGTCTTTGCTTGGAGGGAATTTATAAGGTAAAAACTTGGAAAATATAGCCAAGTGAATTCGTCTGTCTCCCAAGAATTTTGTATATTGTGAGCATGTACACTATTTTAGAAGCCCAGTGGCGTATATTTAAGCACATTTCTTGAAACTCATATTGAAAAAGACAATTATCATAGACAGCATAAGGGCTAACTCCAGGGGGCGGGGAAACTCTATGCTGCTGTACGTATGTATTGCCTGCTCTTTGCATACTCAAAACTCGGTGTTTGACACATAAATTGCTGTTGTCAGGTGATTTGTTAAACTATGGACTAAGTCAGTACACAAAGAGCTAAATAATAGTAACCATATTTCTTCATTTATTTTTCCTTGACTTTAAGTTTTCCTATTTTCAGAATTTTGAAAGATTAAAATTCTAGTTTCATGACTTCATACAAGAAGTTGGTATTTGTAATATAAGAAAATAGAGCATAATAGCATAATAATTTATAGAAAGATTTTGAAGAGCCTACAACACATATAAAATTTTTATTTTGAGCCCTGGCTGCTGTGGCTCAGTGGGTTGAGCATCAGCCTGCAAACCAAGTGTCGCTGGTTCAACTCCCAGTCAGGGCACATGACTAGGTTGCACGTCAGGTCCCCAGTTGAGGGTGCGTGAGAGGCAACCGCACATTGATGTTTCTCTCCCTCTCCTTCTCCTTTCCTCTCTCTCTAAAAACAGAGAAATAAAATAAAAAATAAAAATAAAATAAAATAGCCTTGTTAAAAAGAAAAATTAAAAAAATTATTTTGAGAACTCTATTCATGAGAAATTAAAAACTAACATTCCCTAAGCACATTTTTATCATATTTGTTGAAGTTTAAATTCATTTGAAGATTAGTTCTCTATCATTGATACAGTATAGATTTTTTTGAATGTTTTTAAAATAAATTAACTATAATCACAAATGACCCCTATTTACAATATTTCAAAAACTAGTTAATAATAAAGTCAGGGAACTACCAAAATCTGCCACTGTGGCATGCTCTGTAGTTTGTCCGGGAGGGACTTGTGGGGCTGTCTCGTACCCACTTAGTTCAGAAAATACAGCATGATGCTGCAGCTGGTCTGAACTCTGTCTCTAAACGTGGTCACACAAGATAGTCAGCTCTCAGTGGGTTCCATACAATAGGGCAGAGAGCTTGAGGTTCACTCTGTCTCCTCTATTTCCCTTTTGAACACTCACAGACATAAATAACTGTAGCCAACACACATTACCGTAAAGAGAAGGGAAAGACCATTTTTCCTTGCTCCAGCTTCTATTGGGATTAAACACTACTATAAAAGGGCATACATTAACATCGCACACAGGTTTTTCCCAGCTTATGTTTTCCTCTATATGACCCCTAAAGAAAATTATCTTAGTTATGGAGAGAGAAATTTTCACTTGAGCAGTCATTTTCTGAAGGATTTTTCATAGTGCAAAGTCTTTGAAATATCATTTTTCATCTACTCTCTAAACATATTGGAAATGTCTCCACGGTAGTTGAAAGATTTTCTCGGTTGTAATATATCATTTTACATTACTCAGATGTTCTGAAAATTCATAAAGTGGCAATCATAATTTATTGAAATTTCTTTCTGCCAGTCAGAAATGAATAAAACAATATCGTGCATTCAAGAGGAAAAGGAAAAGAAAAATGAAAGAGTCACATCAGCACCTTTGGTTTAGAAGTAACATAAGATTGTTCTGGTAAATCATATCAGCAGTTCTGGATAATTCTTGTTATTTATTTTAGACTCGGGGAAGATGGAGTCTCCAGATTTCTAACAAACTTATTTTATTTACACCAACAATTATTCCATATTTACCCACTGGATTCCAACAATTTGGCCTTGTTCCCTTTGTGCATTAGCTGTATTTTACTCGTTTTATTCAGGTTGCTGGTGGGCTTTCCTGCTGCTTTTTAGAGTTGTTGATTCAGAGCCTGGAGTGTCTCAAGAACCATCCTATCTATGCTGCTGATTCTGGACTTTTTTCCTGTACTTCCATCTGCTTTTCTTTCTCTCTTAATACAATTGCATCTGATGAATGCAAAAATTAGACTGAATGGCTCTTTTTCTTTTTTTCATAGGACAACCGAGGATGTAGGTACCGTCGTCGTCGTCCGTCGTCGTCGTCGGCAGCCGTCCGTCTCGAGAGACGATGGTGTAGCTTCTTGAGAGTCTATCTGCACCGCCGAGAATGGCTGTGCAGTCCGACTCGGGAGTGACACGGTATCTGTCTCCTCCCGTGTTGAATCGACATCATGCGATGACGCTGAAGCTACAGAGCCTGGGCAGGGTGATATGGAGGGTCTGCTGTTGCCCATGCAGCAGACCCCCCCTCTCTTCGCAGCTGAAGGGTCCAAGGGAAAGACGGAGTCAATACAGCTTGGCTTCAGGTGCGCCGCAGGAGTTGCCGGTGTTGACTACAACGTCAAACCGCCTTAGGGACTCCGGCTCCGGATTTTCTGTCGGGGTTTACTCCCTTAGCCTTTCCCCTGAAGAGGTATGCCGCAAGGCAGCGGAGGTTTTTTGGAGTCAGAGTTTTCCTTCTCTGATGTGCCCTGACTGGAAGATCGAACCAGCGACACTTAGCTCGCAGGCCGACGCTCAATCCACTGAGCCAAACCAGCCAGGGGGATGTAGGTACCAACACCAGAAGATTAATATAAGGGTATATGAATTAATAATGGGAACAGGAACATGAACCTGGCATAATTCAATACATGCTGTTAGTATTTCTATTGTTATTATAAGAAGTTCTGTCATTTCAGAGAGAGACGAAATAGAATTGTTCCAATGTCATTACTTAGATTGTTCAAAGCCCAGTATCCATGTATGTCAGAATTGTATAAATGTTTGCAGATACATTCCTGAAAAGTAAAATCGCATGGCTGTCTGGAAATGACAACATTCCACAATTAAACTTGACCCATCTATCAGAAAACATACTTTATTATGTGGTTTAACCATGATTCGTTTAACTCTTCCACTATTGTACACGTTATGCTTAAAGATTTTTTTTTTTGCTGTTGTATACCATTCACAGTAATAAGCTTGTGTCTATTTCTTTGCAAACTTCTTTAAGTATATCTATAAAGTTAAATTCAAGAAGCTGACTTGCTAAGCTAAAGGACACAAGACACTTTAATTTGGATCCATGTAACCAAATTGCTCTCTGAAATTCCGTGCCAGTTTACATGATTCTAAGAATAAGTGTTTATGTACCCATGTGTTCCCTAACATTGTTAAATATATTCTTTTCAGTGTCAACAATTTAAAAGATGAGAGCTGAAATCTAGTTTTACTTTTGCTTTCTCCAATTAGGATTAAAATCTGACATGGTTTCATATGCTTATTGGTTATTTTCAAGAGGAGAGGGACAACGGTCTCAGGTGTTCTTCATTTTCATCCTAAATACCCCAGGTATTCCTCCGGCTCTGAAATTGCTTTAGTCTCTATTGCCTTTTATATGTATGTATATATGTGTGTATATATACCCTGCTTCCTTTTTCCTTTCTTCCACCCCATCTGCTTTGGGCTCTCATTTAATACAATCCCATCTGTTTTCCTCAAATTTTCAAGTGTGTTGACTGTTACCATTGTTGTTTTATAGCACATTTAAAAATGCATGTCTGTGTTCACTGAGTTGTGTGGACTAGAGCTAACAAAGCCAAGTTCAAACAGGGTCTGAGCCCTGGGCTCCGGACAAAGCTCGGCATGAAATTTCTTTTCATGTTTTGCAATTTTTCTATGAACATCTTATAATATATTGGTTATCATATTACACACAATTAAGTTTATCTTTTTTTTAATTTACGAGGTTTTTATTAAGATAATTATGTGTTGCCTTTTACATTTTTATGATTTTTTTCACATATGAATGTTTATGTACTCAAACTTATCAGTTTATTTTCTGTATGGTTTTCACCTAGGGTTTTTTTTAAAAATGTGAATATCTTATAAAACAAATGAAATAAAATGAGAAGAAGAAATGAAATGTTAGGAGGGACAGAAATTGAAAGAAAAGTAATACAGGTAATGAAATAAACAAAAATTTTAATTATCCAAAATATAAAACAGGTACAAATATGAAGAGCCTAGAATATGAAAAATATGATAACTTAGGTGGGGTGGGGAACAAATTAAAATATATTTTAATAGCATTAAATATGATTCAAAATGAAAAAACTTAACAAAAACTATGCGGTCCCTTCCTAGCCCTTAGAACCAATTTCTGTTTTCCAAATAGCGTCAGTCTCGATAACAATCCATTTGTGGAAATCCCACTTTCACTCTCAAGTGATGCTCTGGGGTCTTACTGCTCCTCAACAAAACCAGAAACATATCCAGGCTTAGGGTCCAAAGTCAGAGGGATTAAAATTAAGTCCTGACAACTGGGAAATTTCAACTTCCAGGAAATTCTCTGAAGCTGCTAAAATTAGCACTGGGCACACTTATTTGAGAATTTCTCCAGCTAAACTAAGAGTGTTAACACTCAAATCTACATATTCACTTAGATTTGAAAGTCTCACCCAAATCCCTCTTCCCCGCTACATAGTAATATAATTATATGGTAAAGAATAATCAATTGTATTTTTTTCTCCAAAATTTATAGCACTATTTTTAAGAATGAAGAAATACTATCCGTGACACCATTATTATTTTACTTATAAACATCATCATTAGTGTAACCGTGGAAAAAATGCTTAATCTCAAAGATCCCCACTTTTGTAACCTATACCAATCTTCTAAGGGCATGAGGGTTAAAATAAAATAGACATTAAATATATATTTAATACACTTACTATGATATAACCTAACATTGGCTATTATTGTAAAACAATGCAATGTATTGAGTCCATACAGTTCCGGTCATAATCCCAGCAAGGTCTTTTGGTGGAGACGGCAGGTGTATTTTAAAATTCATTTGAAATGCAAGGGACCTAATAAAAATCAAGGCAATCTTGGAAAAAAATGGTAAAAACTTACATGACCATATTTCAAGAGTTTTAAGGTGAAAGGAATGACGACAGCATGACCACAGGGACAAGGACAGACGACCAGAACAATGGACACAATGGAATGGGGGAGAGAATCCAGAAATAGACGCCCTCACACATGGAGACCTGATTTAGCACAAGGCACAATGGCAGTTTGATGAGAATAAATGGCAGTGTCAGTAAATGGTGTCAGATTCACTGGGTATCTGTACCGTAAAAATAGTAAGTCTTGGCTCTTTGTACCTTACACAAAAATTCAAGGTGTATTATGAACCCAGAGGTAAAAAGAAAAATTAAAAATCTCCCAGCTGCAAAAATAGGGCAATATAGTTATGACCTTGGGTCATACTTTTTCCCTCCAATACATTATTATGAAAAATGTGAAGCATATAGAAAAGTTTTACGTGGTTGACTGTAATTACCTGTAGAGGCACACCCTAAATCGTCCTATGAACAATTCACCCTGTTTGTTTTATCATCTTACGTTGTATCAAGTTTTCCTCTCGCCCTTTAGCTGTGGGGATGAGGTGTCCGGGAGGGAAAGCCTCCCACACAGGCAAACATGGTAGATATTGTGGGTTCCCGTCCCAAACCTCTCAATACAGAGAGTCTTACAATAAAGCGCGCGCTGACCTCGTTGCTGGAGGAGGGTCTGGTCTTCAGTTTCTAAAACGCATCTGTGAGGCGCACGCACGAAGGCACAGTGCGATAAAATGAGGTCAGGGTTAGGGTCCTGCGGTTTCGTCTGTCTTTTAGGAGCCTGGTTCCCGGTCTGCGAACTTCACAGGTGTTTCTCGTTTTTTCTTCTCCCCTTCAGGCAGGACAGGTGGTGTGATATTCCCCTCCCTCCAAGTGACAGACTGGAGACAGCTGGGATTGGGTTTTTTCCCTCCTGCAAGTCATTTCGTCTGTGATCAAAACCCCAGCAGGTTAGGCTCTGCTTAGTGTCTCCCCAGGGCGGGTCTTGTTAGCAACTGAATGTTCCTGCGTGTTTCCAAACTGCCCCCGGCGACCGAGGTTCCTGTCTCAGGTTTGTCTGCACTTGAGCCTCCAGCAATTTGCCTCTTGCAGCTCGGGTCCCTGCAGACGTCCTGTTCTGGTAAGTCATGCGTCTCTGTTCACACGCCCCTTGGATGTTGGGGGAAGCAGTTAGCCCCAGGACCCCGCGTCCCTTACGTCTCCAGGGAGAGTGTTGGCTTTTCTCCCTGTCCAGCGGTTGACTTGTTTGTGGTGGCTCCCAAGCTTGTCACGTGCTCGGCCAGAAACTGGAGCGGCCCTCCACTTTGTTTTTTAAATAAACACTCGATTATGGGGTGATCTCCGCTGCTGTATACAGAGATGTTTTTCACTCATTTTGAAGGCTGCAGAATAGTGATTTGTTTTACATTTGGTTAATTCTACATGTTATAAATATATTCAAGGAATTATTGATGGAAAGACATCTGGGTTGCTTCTTGTCTTTGCTAGTATAAACAGCATTCTGTGCGTGTCGCATTTCACGGTTTTAGCAGGGTATTTTTAGCATGAATTTCTTGAAGTGGGACTTTTGGATCAAAGGGTCAAGATGCGATTAATTTTGCCCAATTCCTCTGCCTGAAGACTGGGTTAGTTTGCAGCCCCGCCCGCAGTGATTGAGGTGCCTGTCTGCCACAGCTTTTTGCAATTGTGTGCACGGTCGAATTTATGGAGTTGGCTAATCTGATAGGTGATAATGGTCTCAGGGAGCTGTAATTTATATTTCTCTTTTGGTAGCAAGGTGAACCATTTCGTCATAAACGTAATGGCCATTTGAATGTATTGTGAATGCAAGTGTGCATTTATCTTCTGCTTTGAGTCTTCCTGTCTAATGCTTAGGTGATTGATTATGTTGCGGTTCGCTTCCTGAAGCAGGTTTTTCCACTCAAATCTCTTGGAGAAGGGGGGAAGGTCAAAGGTTCTAAGTCTTTTGTTTCCTAATAACCAGCTTAAAATCAATATCCCCAAAAAGCAAAACTTTTGGTTACCCTCAGTTGCAAATAGACCAGCCTTTTGTACAGTGATTTTGTTTAGGTACTGGCAGGAGGTGTAGTATTTCTGTACTTGCCAAGTTTTGAAAATAAGGCAAAGATAAGAAATATTATGGCATAAATGGTACACTTATTTCTCTTTTACGGGGCATTTTTTTCTTCTAACTCTTTACAGATTTGTATTTCCTGTGGAGAAGGCAATTTAGACTAATTTTCTTTAAAGTTGTCTATTAAATTTTTAACTAGCCAAGAATTTACAGCTGGAGTCATAATTAAAGGTCTGCATGTAGGATGACGCTTTTTGAAAATCCAACCTCCTTGCTTGACACATGAGTAATTGTGGCCCAGAGCGACGCCTGCGTCCCTCAGGATGCCACACGGGCTGTAGAGGGTCATTTGTCCCTGCATTCAGTGTGGGGTGCGTGTGGGTTCAGTCCTACCAGACATAGTAGTAACCTGCTAGGCGATGGGAAGACAGCAGAGCAAAGCAAGAAGACTGTATTTTCTTCTCTCATTTTATGTTAAAAATCTCGTGGGAAAGTATGGCATTCAGGTATATAAACCACAGGCCTAGACTCTCATCAGATGCTCCTTGAGGCTGACCTTACAGATCAGATGAACCTGGTGGTAGGTTCTTCCACATGTAATGACAGTAAGTTCAGTGTCAGAACTCCTATAAGCCAACTCTCTGCACGACAAATTTCAATAGTTTTCAAACAAGTAAAAGTCCCTGTTATCATTATCTTAACCACTGATAATACTCAGTATTAGGCAATCTCTTTAATTTCTTAGTCTTCTTGTATGAAATTATCAGATTAATTTTGTAAGACTGCTTCTGAAGATCAGTAGGGGGTAGGTGATTATTTGTACCACGACTAATTAAAGAAAAACTTACAGAGAAAAGTTAAGCAAATGTTACCATTAGAAGTTGATTTGTATGTGACTCCAATTAGGGTATGCTCCAGGGATAGAAAAGTTGTTTTTAACCTGAGAGTATTTATGGATATATAATGAAACTATGACAGAAATGTATTTCTGCTTGAAGTTATTCATTTAGTGTGCTCATAGAGGAGAGAATATCTGATGTGACAATCTTGTTCTATTTGCTCATGCATTTTAATGAGCTTTTGACAAGTGCCCTACCAAAAAAGATATCTTGTAGTAAACGAATAATGATAAACTGCATTTTGATGCAAATAAACTTTTTATTTTTGTTGGGTGGCGTGTTAGACTGCTTAAGGCATTCTGATACTAGCAGTTTTCCTTTTCTAACAGTTATTTTTTTCTTTTTCATAAAAAATTTTTTTCTGTTGTCCTAGAAGGACATTTCTTGAAAGAAATACAAAGTGGGAACTATTCCTAATAAGCTTAATTAAAAAATAAAATAGGTAAGCCAACATCTAAAAATATGGCACTGATTTAATTTCTGTTTTCCAGGTGCATAGCATAATTCCTTAATTTCCCCCTTGGTTAGCTTTAAAATTAGATATAATGAAAGACAAGATGGCAGATTTAGTCATATGTTTGAATTTGGGAAAGATAATGTGGATTTTAATGAATTTGAGTTTCCATTCAATTGAAATTTTCCATCCTATGTTATTCAAATAATTTTTAAACATCTTTTAAGATGTAGCTGTAGTTTCTCTTCTCTCATTGTCTCTCGTAGCTCCTTCCCATCGTCCTTTCTTGATGGGATTTTCATCTCTATTTCTATTCTAACTTCTGAATATGTTCCTGGAGCTCAGACATCTCTCCTGTGGTCTAGATATCTATATTTAGCTTCCTATCCGGGCTTTCCCAAGTGAATGTGACCTAGAGTTTTCAAACAGCACATATGCAACGTTAAATGTATAATGTATACATTTTCTGTCAAAACTTACCTGCCTGCTCTGTTTCTATGTGGTGTTGATCTGGTCAGTCAATACGAAACTGTGACTCTCCCCTCTCATTTAGAAAAACAATGGTTTCTTATATCTCATTGTTATTGCCATAATAGAGAACTACCTTGCAGTATCTACTCATAACTAGGTGATGTGTCCTAATATGTTTCCAAACCAGTTCCCCTTCCTGTTACTAAAGCTTTTTCCCCCTAAATTATAAGCCTGATCACCATATTCTTCTGTGTAGAACTGTGGTGACCTTCCACAATGTACAAAATGAATGATAGACTCTTCATCACATTCAAGAACCTTTATACTGTGGTTGACCAGAAAGTCCTTTCAGTGTTTCCATAAAATAAAACACATTTTTTTTTTTTTTATTTTCACCAATAACTATTGATTTGGGTATTTTGAGTCATTCAGCTATCTCCCGCGTGGTAGAACGTTGATTATTCTCAGTGTCTCAATTTGATCGCTCTCAACTTCAACTGGTCTACCCCAGCGTGGAGCATGGTCCAGAGAGAAAGTTCTAGCACAAAACTTCGCACACCACTTTGGTCATGTTCAATCAGTCACATCTCCTTCTCCATACACTGCACAAATCCTTATTTATTCATTTTGCATTTCAGTTGTGTATTTTCACCTTCCTTGAAATAATAAAGCATAATATGCTGGAAATATTGCATATTTTCTTCCATCTTCAATATTAAAATGGCTACACAAGAAAACTAGCCAATTTTGATTAACTTCTGTTTTTTTAATGAATGCTGAGATGACAGCTGTCACAATAAAATCTAACAAAATTGTTTTAGATGAAGTGAAAGACAACTAAGGGCCATCTTCTGGGGGAAAACCAAATGAACTTGTCGGCCAACCTGGTATTTTGGCCCCCATCCTCTCTCCCTCTTAGCCTCCCTCATATAACATTTCCTGAGTATGACTAGTGCTAGAGCGAGTATCCCTTTCCCATGCTGTCTCTCCTATTGGAGTGTCTTCCCGTTTGTCAATTAATGACTCTTCTTTTGCGGCAGAATTTATGGATAAAGCCTCTACAAAGGCATCCAAGACATCATCTCCACCCTCCAGACAAAAGTGATACATGTTTGAACTGATAAATTTGAATTTCCATTCAGTTGGAGTTTCCCATCCTATGTTATTCAAATAATTTTTAAACATCTTTTAAAGTGATACCTCAAACATGCATACATGAAACAATCAGCACACTTCACCCTACTTATTTGTGAATAAGCCTACTTACCCCCTAAACTGTGAGTATTTTGAGTACAGAACCATTTTGGTGTCCCCCTGCATAGAGCTCACTCCCTAGTAGGCACTTGTTATTTATTAACTGAGTGGAGAGAGCCTGGTAGAAACCAAGGCACTTCTTTTCTGTCTCTTACCACGTGGCAGTATTCATGTCTCAGTTCCTTGGAGCCTCAGAGTTTTCTGGTGTCAGATAAGTTCTGGTTAGATTTTAATATTCTTTCAGCTATAAAAGCTGATTTTGCTCAGTCGTTTCTTTGATATTTGATAATACTTGCTGTTTATTCTACATAGAGCATAAAAACTATAATTACTAAGAAATAGATGAATCAGTCTAGCTGAATATGAACACATCTGTTTCATTTGGAAGTATTTGACTTTTGTTTATCCATAAGACACAGTTTAAAGAATAGTTCGTGATTTTAGCATTAAAAGTGAAGTTAAAGGAAACTTAAAAGCTTCTACTTGTTACTGAAATCTTGGATAGACCAGTTGGCAATCTTTAATATATTTTATGTCTTTCAAGGAGCTCAGATTATTTTCCAAAAATGACTTAATTTTCAATCTGGCTATTGAATATCAACAGATTTGTCAGATCTATTTTAGTGTGTATGTTCCAGGAATTGTTAAAGAGAGGTAAAGCAATATCCTATTTTTACTAAGATCGGGTACCTTAAGCCGAGAGGAATCCAGCATGAGCTGACACACAAGGGAGACTTTGTCCTTAAAAACATCAAATCCATGCTGAGGCCAATGCTCATATTGTGTCCTTTCTTCCTCGTCCTCTTTCTCACTCAACTTCTTCTTTTCCCAAAAATGTTTTTAAGTAATGTATAAAAATAATTTTTGAGTACTTATTTGATGTAACTATAGATCTTTATATTGAGGTTACATAGTACCAATATACTGCTTGTCCTTACATTTTTATTTCATTTGATATTAGTTTAGTTAAGACTACAGAAAGTTTCTAGAAGTTTACTATGTAACCCATGTACATAAATTGCAATTATTGAAGTTAAATAATTTACATATTCTTACATTTACTCATGCATTGCATTCATTCCCATGTTTAAAGTAGGTCTTATTTTGTGTTTGAGAATAGTATTCATTCTTAATTTCGTCAGCTTCTTCTGTTATAAACTTTAATTCTAGGGATGATGTTAGAAATAATGAAGTGTCTGTTTTAAGTGACTGAAATTGACACTGGAAATTTTTGAGTAGAACTGTTCCAATTGACTTCAATGAGAGAATATTTTCATAGTAAGTAGGGCAGTTTTAATCAAAGTGTTTAGGGGGTATGTGTCTGTACATGCGCTTTTATTTTCTGAGACTTGTATATTTTGCAATGATGATAAATTATATTTTTGATGTACATATTTTATATGATCTATTATTAATATTGATACGTGCACAGATCATGTTCAGTCTTTTACTTTCTTTGGAAAGACAGGAAATTCTAAGAAATTGAAGGATGAAAAAGTTATTGCCTACACATTTTTGCTATATTTTTCTTGAGTCCATATATGTTCAATTATTAACACATACACAGAGAAAACTCAGAAAGAGTACCAGAAAGGATTGAGAATGAAAGATTACTCTCTTCTTAGAGAATTAGAAATAAAGTTCCCTCTTTGTGGGAAAAATATTTTACATAAGTAAATAAATAAAGTGAAATAATGCGTAACTTATTCCCATGTTATAAAGAAACTTAGCCATATATACTTCTGGTTCTTGTATGGGTAACATGTAATGCCACACACATGTACACATGTGCACACGCACACTCACACTGAATTATTCCTTAAGAGATTTCAGATACCAGAACATTCAGATGAATAATACAAAATAAGTATTTTAATTATGTCTAAATATGATACATAGCAATGAACAAAACATGACAGACAAAATTTAAAAAAACCCAAACATTAACTAAGGCAAGAACATGCTTTGCCTTTTTTGTTTTTTTTTTTTTTTTTTTTTTTTGCTATTCTTCCTATATTTGTGTCATTTAACGGTAAAGTGCACAATTAATGTTATCTTTGAAGGATTCGATAATAACAATTGAAATTATATGACTGCAGGATATGTTTGAGATGAAACCACTAGAATATTGACATGAAGAAGAAGCTGAATAAGGGAACAGAATGAGGAGGCAGAAGAATCTTATTAAACCGCAATTCTGATGTAAAATTGGGTATTCCGCGAGGTATAGTTAAGATACAAAATTAAGGTATTTGCATCAGCAAAATCCTACATGTTGCTCTTTATCATGAGGAAAGAGGGAGAGTATATGTGTGCATGTGGGGGGAGAGAGAGAGAGAGAGAGAGAGAGAGAGAGAGAGAGAGAGAGAGAGAGAGAGAGACATCCTCTGCAGAATACCTTTATTTCATCATTTAGGCTTATTTCTAGCTGGTGATTTTTCCTTTCTTAGCCAAAGCTTGTTCTTTTTCTTATGGAGAAATGTTACGCATTGTAATCAAAGTAGTGCCTGAACTAAGTGCTCTGATATAACCAAAGGCAGGCCTTAGATAATATACCAGAAATTAAGTATAAATCAAAAGAATGCCTTTCCTACATAATTGAAGTCATAACCCATGACTTTGAATTTCAGATTTTATTCATTCACTTTATAATGGCTTTCTAAATTGTTTTTTTCTACTTGATAGCTTATATGCTAAAAACACTTGATAGCCCAAATTTTCTCATTATAGAACCACTTTGATAAACTAACTATAAAGTCAGTAGGATCATTACAGGAAGAAGAAATGATATAAAATACTTGCAAGTTTAGGTCATTACACAGAGATCATCTTGAATAAGATTTTGTATTCGGATGTAGACATTTTCATGTCATTGTGCTAAGTGTAAAGGAAGATACAAATAATTGAAGTTCCAGAGTCTAACCTTAGCGTGCCTGAGGTCTCATACGATAGAAAAGAAATGTAATATGTATTTATTCATCCTTTAACAAATACTGATAAAATACATCCCAAGGGCTAGATACTGCTAGGCCTTTGAGAAACATTAATGAACCAAACAAACGTTCTTGCCTTCATGAAGCTTGTATTACTAGAAGACAGACAGTGAACGGGACAGGAATGGAAGTACATGAAAGGATAGGCTAGAATGTGCTATTGCTGTATATGAAATAACATGATATGGAGGCATTTAGGTTTCAGAGGTGAGGAAGGGCTACCGTTTTTTTTGTTTGTTTTTGTTTTTCTAATTGAGTGGTTAGGTTTGTTCAGGCCTCAACGAGAAGATATTTATGAGAAAATTTTAATGAAGTGAAGGAGTTAGCCAGGGAGACTGCCAGGCCAGTTTTGACGGAAGGAGAGCAGATTTAAAAACCCTAGAACAGGACAATGTGTCCAAGGCCTCGGTGTGATGCTGTGACTGCGGCAGTGTAGACGGGAGGAGACTAATAGATGATGAGGAAGGGAAAGGATGGATGAAGAGGGAGACGGACGAGCGGTGGGGTAGGCAGCTCGGACATGGCCCCAGTGAGTCCCCGCCTACTGGTGGCATCCGCTGTGTAACCCACTTCCCTTCAGCGCGGGATGGACCTCGGTCATTGCTTCTAGCCAACAGAACGTGCCCAATGCCATGGTGTGCCATCCTTTATGGTTAGGTGAACAAAGACATTGATCTGGCTGGTCCTCTCCTTGTGGAACTCTCTTGCCTTCTTGATGGCCTGCTCTGATAAAAGCTAGCTGCCGTGTAGTGAGATGCTCTATCGTGAGGTCTTACGGCGAGGCACTGAAGAGGCCGGTGGCCAAGCAGCTCACGAGGAACTACAATACTCCACTAGGAATCAAACCCCACTAACAATCTTGGGAGTGGCCTCGGACACAGTACCTTCCCTGAACTGTAAGGCGGTTGAAGTCTTGTAAAGGCCACGTGAAACAATGCTCAGTTGTAGTTGAAGTCAGATAAACGAATGACATTTTTGAGGTTAAGAATACAATCCTTGGGACATACACTAAAAATGACTTGTATATCTGAAATAAAAATTTCACTTGGGATCTTATATTTTATCTGCTCGACGTAGCCACCCTCATTGTGAGTGACCCGGAGTCAGATGACTCAAACTTCTCCCTGATTCCTGGCCCCCATGTGGTTATAGCTGTTCGGTTTGGGGGCCATTTTTATGCAGCAAGAGCTAACTCAAATATGGACGTTTCTCTATAAATGCCAAAGAGGAGGCGTGCTGACCCAGCTCTGAATGAAGGCCAGGGTGGGCCTGAGGAAGAAAGGGAGGTTTGTACTCTGTTTTAATTGGCAAGAATACTGAGGCCATCTAGAATATACTTTGAAGTTTAAGATTATTGTTTCTTCCTTTAATCTGTCATAGAGCATATCATGATTCTTCTATTTCCTACGCACCTGTAATATGTAAATATACATGATCTCTGAACAGATTCCTAAAGTAGCTTCACTGAGTTCCCTTTGTAAAAAATGAATAATATTTTATGACATGTCCTTGCTGTACCCCCCTGTTATATTAACAATAGCTAATATATGCATATGTTAGGATAGTTAATATATATTATAGAGAGCGCACTCCTACATGCCAGTCACTGTTCTAAGTGCCTTCTGTATATTAATTTATTTCATCTTCAAAATAACTAAATTGACAACATTTACACATGGAGAAGTCATAACGCTGATGGTGATTTTCCTGAGGTTGCACAGATCATAAGAGACCAATATATACTCAGCAAACAGCAAAGGCCTCGATTTTAATGAGTATGAGCTACTTCCTCCCTGTTGTGTATCATCTGCCATCAACTTCAGACACATCTTTTACTACTTAGATGGCTACTATTTTTATCAGAAGAATATACATTTCTTGTCATAGAGGCTGTTACTAGTTTTTTCCATGAAATCCATCACTTGCAGATTCAAATAGTCGCAGCCAGCTGTATGTTAAAAATAAGCCTTACTTTTATTTGATTTGTTTATCCCTGCCGGCAGGCATTCAGTCAATCTGTGTTTAAATCCTGTTTTTTTTTTTTAAATGTACCAACCGCATAACATTTAGCGTTCGCTGTAAACTGGGAATAATGATAACTATTATTATAGGATGGAAGATTAAACAGGGTCTATACAGCATGTCATCTAAGAGGTGCGTGTTAAACGTTAGTTCTGTGTCATCTACCATTTTTCCTTGTATCTCGTCTTCAGGATTTTGCCCTTAATCACCTGAAGTCTAGCCAGAATTCACAGCTGACACTGAAATATGCTCTTTGGAGACATCAGTGATTTATTTCTGACCCGAACCATAAGCATCTCCTCAGTCCAAATTTCTCCTTGTTTTTTTAGAGTTTGACAGTTTTACTAACCCCTTTCATTTAAAAGTGAATTGCTCTCTGACTTCTGTTGCACTTCTAATAGTATCTTTGACCTTTTTTTATGCCATTGCAGTAGTCCTATTTTTTTATTTTTCAGTTAGTTTATGTTTGGTATAATTATACCAAAGTTCGTATTAGTGTTAGGTGTACAGAATGAATAGTGGTTAGACAATCACCAATTAATACTTTACAATAAAGATATTGGTGAAAATTTAAAAATATGTCTTTTATTTTATGGAAAAAAACCATATGGACATATGGACCTTTTGCCAGTCCAATATATTGGTCTAGCCCTGGCCAGTCAGTAACTTTCTCCAGCTTCAGTCAGCTATGGTCATATGTTCTCCGGGAAGGCTTGATCTCGGCCTTGGGAAGGTAGCCCCTTTCCTATGGACTTGTTATAAAATTTTATTGTCCCTTAGTAGGTTGTTTGTAATTAATATGTTTTCATATAAATTTTTTATATTCAAATGACTGTGTGGCCTTTGTCCCAGCTGGAGTCTAGATATGAGGGTGGTCCCAGGAGACAAACCCTAAAAGATGGTCCTTTGAAATTCATATAGTCCTCTTTGTGGGCTTGGGCTAGAGCTGCGCTCCTTGACCCCTGGGAAGTGGGATGCTAATGAACCATATGTTTACATTCCACCTCCTGTGTTATGCCAAGTAATTCTCCAAAGGGGCTGTGTAAATTACACTCTGGCCAGAAGTGTATTTGAGTTCCTGGGGGTCTTCGTATTTGCAAACACATGCTGCTGTGTGTCTGGCCTCCAGCCATCCTGGCAAAACACATTTAAATTTTAAAACCACACTTCTGGTTTTACTTTTAATTTTTATTTACATTAAGACTAATGAAGTTGAATACTTTCTCATATGCTTGTTGGCCATGGGAATATCCTTTTATACATCTCCTGTTCTTGTTTATTTTTTCCATTGGCTCGGCTGCATTTTTTGATTCATAGGAGTTTTCATGTATTACATAAAATAAAACCCTTATTAGTTGTACGTTTTGCAAATATTTTTCTATTTGTCTGTGGCGATACCATTTAGAATAATATGAAAATTTGAATGTGGAGGAATAAATCTTAAAATTTAGAACACAGAACTCTGAAACTGTAAATTGAAGAAAATAATATCTATACAAGATATGCTATGTTTATGGTTTGGAAGCCTACAAAATATAAAGATACTGATTCTCCCCAAACTTATCTATAAATTTAATAAAATTCCAATGAAAGCGTAGGCTGATCTTTTTGGCAATTGAAACACTAATTCCAAAATCCATGTGGAAACACGTCAATCATATTATTTCCCTTTTCTACCTACTCTCACGCCCCCCCCCCCCCCCCCCGGTTTCTCTCTGGTAATCGCCATACTGTTATCTGTGTCTAGGAGGTGTTTTTTTCCTTATTCTCTTTACCTCTTTCACCCAGTCCCTCAACCCCTTCCCCTCTTGACAGCTGTCAGTCTCTTCTCTGTCTCTATGAGTCTGTTTCTATTCTGTTTGCTAGTATATTTTGCTCATTACATTTCACATGTAAGTGAGATGATACGGCATTTGTCTTTCACGAGCCGGCTTATTTCATGTAGCATGATACTCTCCAGATCTATCCATGCTGCCACAAAAGGTGAGATTTCCTTCTTTGTTATGGCTGAGTCAGTATTTTTTATCCACTCATCTATGGATGAGCACTTGTAAGGCTTTCAGATCTTGGCTATTAGAAATAACACTGCTGCGGACATAGGGATGCATATATTCTTTTGAATTTGCGCGTCAAGGTTCTTAGGATATATTCCCACAAGTGGGATCACTGCGTCAGAAGGCACTTCTATTTTAAATCTTTTGAGGAAACTCCATCCTGCTTTCCACAGCAGCTGCACCAGTCTGCATTCCCCCCAACAGCGCACGAGGGTTCCCTTTTCTCCACCTCCTTGCCAGCACTTCTTCTTTGATGATTTATTGATGGTGGCCGTTGTGACATGTGTGAGGTGATATATCATTGTGGTTTTAATTTACATTTTTCTGGTGATTAGTGATATCGAGCCCTCTGTATGTCCTCTTTGACAATCCTGAAGAAAGGTTTACTCTACCACATATCAAGACCTACTCTCGTCGTCGGCAGCCGTCCGTCTCGAGAGACGATGGTGTAGCTTCTTAAGAGTCTATCTGCACCGCCGAGAATGGCTGTGCAGTCCGACTCGGGAGTGACACGGTATCTGTCTCCTCCCGTGTTGAATCGACATCTTGCGATGACGCTGGAGTGTCCTCTCCAGTGAAGCTGAAGCTACAGAGCCTGGGCAGGGTGATATGGAGGGTCTGCTGTTGCCCATGCAGCAGACCCCCCCTCTCTTCGCAGCTGAAGGGTCCAAGGGAAAGACGGAGTCAATACAGCTTGGCTTCAGGTGCGCCGCAGGAGTTGCCGGTGTTGACTCCAACGTCAAACCGCCTTAGGGACTCCGGCTCCGGATTTTCTGTCGGGGTTTACTCCCTTAGCCTTTCCCCTGAAGAGGTATGCCGCAAGGCAGCGGAGGTTTTTTTGGAGTCAGAGTTTTCCTTCTCTGATGTGCCCTGACTGGAAGATCGAACCAGCGACACTTAGCTCGCAGGCCGACGCTCAATCCACTGAGCCAAACCAGCCAGGGTAAGACCTACTCTAAAGCATCGCTAATTTATACAGTGTGATTTTGACACAAATATATATAAACAGAGCAGTGAAAAGCAACAGAGTTTAGTAACAGAGCCGGCACTCTTCTCCGTAAGAACGCATGGCGCCTAGAGATAACTGATCTGCGATTCTTTGACTTCTTCATGTATACAATTGTTTGTGGTCTCCAGGCTTCTTCCAATCCTATTGTGTATTGACATCTCATATTATTGCCTCTTCCACTCTGTAATTTTTGCTAAATAGGATTTATGAAGGCGTTTTGAACCGTGCTTTCTATATAGTGGTGACTCCCAGCGAGGAATGTCCCTTAAAACACCCCTTATAATTTTCCTATAATATACTGCATAATATTTATTCCCACAGGCATTTTCATGTATTTTATTTTTTAAATTGCTTCAAGATAATATTTAGCATGTCAGTGTTCAAAATGCAGTATATATTTTTTTCTATTCTTTGTAAGTAAATTAATTCCTTTTTCAGTAGTTACTGAGTTACTTTATCAGAGATTAAATTTAGCCTCGCTCTATTAGTTTAGTGGCCTAATTTTTGTGCTTGGGGGAGATGGGGAGGCCATTTCATTTGATTAGCAGAGTTCCCAATAAAAAGCCTAGCATTGTGACAGACTTGCATATTTTCAATGAAAGACATCTAATTTTCAAGGACTAGCTCTACAGAGAATATTATTGCCCATTCAGAGGAAACAGCAAGAGCTAGCGTTAGCAGCATGGTTGCCTTTGAAAAATTGTTCAGCTTTCGAGCTTACTTGAAATGATCACACCACTTTGGGATGGCATTCCCAGTAGGAAGAATGGGAAACTCTATTATAATCATCACTCACAAAAATGTCAATTTTGATCACATTTCCTTCCCTCCTGACTAATGTAATAAAATAGTTTCATTTTTTTCCCTACAATTAAAGGCAACGTACTGCCCAAAAGATCTCAAATGCATGGATTTTCTCTGTCTCACCTTCTTGTTCATATCAATCTAAAATGCTTCATTTTAAAAGAAATAATAGAAAAGTCATTTTCTGAAAGATGCACATATGAACTAAAATGAAAAATAAGCTACTCTGAATGACTTAAGAAAAATGAAAAGATTATTTTACAAATGTTATTGAAATATGTATTTTATGGACGGCTTTTTTTGTTGACAAATGAAAGGTTATGAAAATCTATGGAAATGTTTATGTTGCTATTAGAACAGCTGTGGGAAGGGCAGGGTGAGCGGACAGCCTCTAGCTGTGAACAGCTCTTTGCCCCCGTGTCACCAGCTGAGATGTCACTTGGCTTTGGCACTGCCAATGACTGAGCAAGGCAGAAGCTCAGGGTTTGCTTTTCTGGGTGGACTGCAGCCAGTGTCTGAGCAAGGCAGTTGAACCGCTAGCCATTTGCCCCTCGTGTGGGACTCCCTCATTGGGCAGTGTTTACTCGGGGGCCGCCTGTGGGCTAAGACAGACTTCGGCAGGTCTTCGTCGTGACCGGTGCTTGTCCTGCCCAGTTCTGCTGCGTCCTCTGTGCTTCTGCCGGTGTTATCCTCGATCACCCGTTAACGCTCCTGCCATCATCTTGGCGTCCACTTCCCAGAGAACCGCGCCTGTGCAAATGGAAGTTTTTACATGTAATTTAGAATCATATTACAAATCAGGGACAAAAGGAGACAGAGACAAAGGCAGAACAGACATAAAGTTAAAACCAAATGGTGCAGCCTTTGATATGACAGTAAATTGGGCTAAAACTTCCCAGTTAAAGTGATTACTATGGAGAGAAGAAAATTCTACAAAGCAAAAACACATGTGTACTGATTGATTACATAAGAGATGATGGGTGATCACTGTTAAAAATTACCTTTAATACGTATTACTGATTGTTGTTCATTTAGTAAATGCTCTTGCAGAGAAAAATGAGATTATATATTGAAGATCAGTGGAAAAATAGACAACTTCATTAGTAGGAGTCAAGAATGAGTGATGAGCTCTGGTCGGTGTGGCTCAGTTGGTTGGAGCATCATCCTATACACCGAAAGGCTGCGGGTTCAATTCCAGTCAGGGCACCTATAGAAGGGAACGGATTGATGTTTCTCTCTCGCATTGATGGCTCTCTTTCTCTCTCTTCTCCTCTCCTCTCCCTTCCTCTCTCTCTCAAATCAATAAGCATATTTTAAAAACATTTTTAAAAATGAGTGATGAATAGGCACAGGGAAGAATGAATGTCAAATACTCTTGATTAAAATACAAGAATTAATTTTACTTATGTATTTGCTTAGTAACAACTTACTGTGAAGCTACATTTTCACTACACAAGCCTATTTGAATTTATTGATCATTGTTTTAATCACAAGAACCCAAATTCAGAATTATACATATAAATCAAGTTCTACTTCGAAAGTATTATAATTGAATTATAAGAGATGTTAGTTAGTGTAATTGCTTACTGCCCTCTCTAATATGGATGTGATCCATAATTTGGCCTTTTAGAGATAGCATTTGCAGAGATCTTGCAATGCACATCGTCATATGTGAGACACACATATGTCTTTATGAAAACATTGCTAACATAAAGCTCTCCACTTCTTTTGTTGGGAGAGAGTCCCTGTTTACATGCTGGGGTGAGGACCCACCAATGTCACTGCCCTGCCTCTGCCTATCCTGAATTCTACATCACAGGACAGGTGCCTCATCCCAGGGAGCACTAGAGGTTGGATGCTTTTCATAGGGTTTCAGAAAGTCTGGGCTCCGGGAGAGAGTGGTTTGCCCAGCTCAGAATTCTTCTTTACTCTTTGGTGGGTGTGTAGGGAGGGATTACAGTGCTGCCTCTATTTTTTCAAGTTGTAACATGCTTGCCAAAGTGAGCCACCTCCTCCAAGAGGCTTCCTCTTACAACAGCAGGGAGCTGGTACTTAACTTCCTTCCAGCCAGTCTTAGGAGCTGTTATTCCTAGGATTTGTTCTGGCATTTAATTATATTCAATTTAGCACTTTCTAGCTGTATTTTTGCATGATTCCTAAAATTTAAATGTACCTAATATGTCATTCCCCACCATCCCTGAATATTATAGCTTCTTGCAGGGATGAACTGATGTCAGGTATCTGTTTGGTATTTATTTATCTATTATTTTGTATAATATTGTAACTTGTAGCAAGAATGAGACATGTCAACCCTGGCCAGTGTGGCTCAGTTGGTTGGACGTCGTTCTGCAAAGTGAAAAGATGTCAGTTTGATTCCTGGTCAGGGCACTTGCCTGAGTTGTGGGTTTGGTCCCCGATCGGGGTGCCAACTGATGTCTCTCTCTCACGTCAATGTTTCTCTCCTCCTTTTTGTCCCTCCCTTCCCCTCTCTCTAAAATAAATTTTAAAAATCTTTTTAAAAGAATGAACTGTATCAGCTATTTAAACATTCAGGAGAATTTTTAAAGCTTAATACCGCTTTTATTAACTTGTTTTGACAGTAAATCAGCTGTGGGCAATACTATTCTTAGTGTTACTGTCGGGCAATATGGCTGAATAATGGAGTGAACCATTCATGGATACTGAATTTCATATGTATATATTTTTCTATGGATAAAATTCAATATCTATGAGCATCACTTTATTGAGGGATTTGAAAAGTTAAAAGAGGAATAAAATAAAATATTTATTTTGGTAGTTACAGAATAGTCACAGAGATAATAAGTTGCAATGTAGGGAATATAGTCTACAACATAATAACTATGTTTGGGGCCGGGTGGGCACTGGGAATATTGAGGGAGCCTCTCTGTAAAGTAATAATTGTCTAACCACTATGCTGTACATCTGAACCCAATACAGAGTGATGTTGAGTGTCAACTGTAATTGAAAAACAAGTTTATAGTATTTATGTGAGATTTAGTTACAGCTACATGTGAGAATGCACTACCATGTATAGTTTTCTGTCAGTCAAATATAAGTTGGGCCCTTTTCCCCCTGATCCTTTTTTCTTTACTTCTCTAAATTCCATTGGTGATATAAGCTGCCACCTGAGTTTTGATCTCTCAGACAGAGAAGGCAGGCACACTTGGCGGCCTCCATGAACTAAACACGGGGCGGCTTGCTGTGGCTGCATCCTACCTTTGCAGAATTGATTTACTGGGTATTAAACCCTTTTGAGACAGTTTTAAGAGTTAATAAAGAGACCTAAGATCTAGGGGCATTAACAATGAGTGACACTTTACAAAGTCAACCAATTACATATTAAATACTAATTATGAGTTGGCATTGTTTAGAATTTCCTTCAATATTATGTTTTGTGTATTTTTTTTGCATGTGTGGGAGTAGTATAATATGGATACACATATAATTTAATGATAAAAATAATTTTCACTTTTTACTTTCACTTTGTGTGTATTCATTTATTCATGAAACAAATATTAAGTCCTCACTGTGCCCCAGGCATTGTTTCATACTCTTGGAATACAGTGGTGAATCACAGAGCAAACAAATATCCCTGTCTTGAGGGACTTAGATTTTTAAGTTCTTCAGAATCCAGATTCTTACTGATACTTTCATATGTGATGAGCAGTTTTTATTGTTATAATTTCAGGTAAATTTGACCTGTCTCATCAATCCTGTTGCTACACCACTAAAACATTATTAGTCTTACATGTGAATTACTTATCATCTAGTCGGTGTGGCATTTTATAGCTTAAAATCTACCTAGTAATCTATGTCTTTAGCTCATTCTTTGTATTGTGGGTATCACAGGTAAGAAATTTTGCACATTGTAAATAATATTGTAGCATCTCATGAGGTCATTTATCCCATAGAAAAAATACAAGATGTTAAAAAAAAAAAAGATAGATTCCACAGATACAGCTACACACATACATACGTGCAGCTGTGTGAGTGTGTATCTGTATATGACCCACAAGCTGGTTGTATAGGTGCAGAAACTAAAGGTTAAGCTGCTATCGTTTTTCTTGGGGTCTGCTCCACTCATCACCTGACAAGGCTGGCTTAAAGCAAAGGATTTCTAGAGAGGTGCAGTTCCATTCCTTGAGGCAGATACATGACAGATGCAATGGAAAAAAATGGATTTAATACAAATATTTCAAGGAAATTGTCAGCGTTTCTTTTTGCTGTACAGCCTCAGGGGAAAAGGAGAAATTACCACCTACTACAGGATTGTGGGAAGCAACAGAAAGGAAACAAAGATGGTTCTGCTCATCACATTCTCGTCTAAACAACAGCATTAAACAAAGTTAAGTGCTGAATTTAAAATAGATTGAAGTGTATTTTTCGAGAGATTTTATTTTTTTTTGCATTTAGATTTTCATTTAGCTAGTGGTCAATTCTGTTCCCTAAAAATCAAGCAGAAACAATAGAGTACTTGAACAACCGAAAAAGCTTAAGGAATTTGAGGCCACTAATCTGCTGTGAAAAGAAATTTAACATTCTCTAGCTCTGTTGAAACAATGGATAGAAGATTAATTAGCAAATGAAATACAATGACCAATATTCTAGCTTATTTTAAATTGTGTAAGATTCAATTGCCATTAAGTTGTTTCTTTTTAATATTCATACGATTTAGTGTCTGCCTACCCTTGGCCCTGGCTGGTTTAGCTCAGTGGATTGAGCGTCGGCCTGCGAGCTAAGTGTCGCTGGTTCGATCTTCCAGTCAGGGCACATCAGAGAAGGAAAACTCTGACTCCAAAAAACCTCCGCTGCCTTGCGGCATACCTCTTCAGGGGAAAGGCTAAGGGAGTAAACCCCGACAGAAAATCCGCAGCCGGAGTCCCTAAGGCGGTTTGACGTTGTAGTCAACACCGGCAACTCCTGCGGCGCACCTGAAGCCAAGCTGTATTGACTCCGTCTTTCCCTTGGACCCTTCAGCTGCGAAGAGAGGGGGGGTCTGCTGCATGGGCAACAGCAGACCCTCCATATCACCCTGCCCAGGCTCTGTAGCTTCAGCTTCACTGGAGAGGACACTCCAGCGTCATCGTAAGATGTCGATTCAACACGGGAGGAGACAGATGCCGTGTCACTCCCGAGTCGGACTGCGCAGCCATTCTCGGCGGTGCAGATAGACTCTTAAGAAGCTACACCATCGTCTCTTGAGACGGACGGCTGCCGCCGCCGCCGCCGACGACCCTTGGACCTTTCTTTCTTAATGTATTTTTTTAATAAGCAAAGCTAATTAGTAATTTGAAAACTTCCCAAACAAAGACTGGTCTAGGTTTTGAGTACGAGCCCGAGGAGAGAGCTCAGTATACAATTGCTGGATTGTAATGTGTCCTCAGGAGTCTGTTCTGAGCCCTAGAGCATGATGCGGTGGGAAATGGTTCCGAGTTACTATTTGTGGAGTGCAGGGACGTCTGTGCTACATTTACTGGGGCTATGACGCTGTACTGTGCTATTTCAACATTTGTAAGAATTGAAATGGTCACACCTACTGTGGAACACGGATGCTCCTTAACTTACGATGGAGTAATGGCCTGTAAACCCATTGTAAGCTGCAGTGATCAAACTCAGACATGCATTTCATACACTTATCCAGCAGAATACCATCGCTTAACCTAGCCTACCTGAGAGGTGCTCAGGACAATACGAATCTAAGAACCACGGGCCACACAGTGCCCTGTGGACTGTCCATCATTTCCTCTCGTGATCTCATGACGCTGGGGGCTGCCTGGCATTGTGAGAACGTCATACTGCGGACGGCAAGCTTGCAGAAGATCAATGTGTTTTGTCTTCCCACCACTGTAAAGTCAAAAAATTGTAAGTTGAACCCATCTTAAATCAGGGACAATCTGTATTTTCTTCTTTTCTTAAGTGGACTTTAAGTAAAAGTATAAGATTTATATAGGACAGTGGGAAGACCTCAAAAACATTGGAACCAATCTGCGGAAGCAGGAATGTTTCCATTTATAACTCATGGTATCCCAAAGGAGGGAACTAGGTGCTTCCCACCTCTGGGATTCTGGGTTCTTCATTGGTTACATGACCCGTCCCCAAAGAGGGTGACCTCTTATCAGGGACTATACGCTAGGGTTTTGTTGAATGACAAGCTCTGCCTGCAGTCCCTACTGTGTAAAAATGATGAGCCCTGACAGCTACCATTACACATGGGGACAGGGAACAAAAACCAAACAGTTGCTCTTGCTACTCCATGGCATGATGGTGACTCTAAGTGGACAAGTGAAGGAACTAAGTCTGAGGGTTATAGTTACAGGGTCACAGACAGCTCAGGGCGATGATCTGGGTCACACCATAAGGCAGACAACTGACGTGAGGGTAAGTTGAGAGAAATCCAGAATGGGTAGTGCTGGCGAGAGACCCCGGATATTGGCTGTGATCCTGGGATCGAATGACGCGATGGGATGATAGTTCATCCCGCTGACTGCTCTTGTGAAGCTCCTCCATGAGAAGGTCATTGCAGAACTGTGGGCGGAGCATGAACGGAGAAGTGCACCCGTGTAGGAAGAGTGGTAGAATAGAGCAATTAAGAATTCTATTTTTATCTATCAATACTGTTTCTGAATGTGTCCCCTTGTATAGCATTTTTAGTAGTTGCTGTAGGTATTACACCAATTGTATGTAGATATAGATAGGTATCTCAAGTATAAAATAGAAATACTAAATACAACAGTAATAATAGAGTAGCCTTCTCAGACTTGGATCACTCTGACCTCTGACTTCCCCTTTTATTATCAGGCACCCCTCCCTGCAAAACAACAAAACAAAACAAAAAAACTTATTTTAAAGGACTTACCTGATTAGACTTGGTTCACCCAGATAATCTCCTGACCCTAGGGTCAACTGATTAGTACCTTTAATTACATCCACAAAATTCTTTCATTGCATATGAGTTTGTTAACCAGTGTCACCCCAATAAATTCAATAAAAAGAAAAAAATACTTTTTACCATGTAATGTAACCTAATTATGGATGTAACCCCAGAGAGTGAGGGCATGGGCCCACCATAGAGTTCTGCTCGCCTCAGAAGAGTCTGGGATGGGTTTGCTACCAAACATATATTTACTCCGTGCCTTCTGTTGCAAATTCCCCCTGGACACCTGAGGGAGATAAGGGGAGACTCAGGCCACAGGCTCCAAAGAATCATTTAAAATGTAGTTCAATAATCTTTTTAAAAAGTATTTTATTTCATAATATAGTAAATAACTTAATATTTCTGCACATAATTTGTATACTAATTAAAAAAATCCTTTAAATGCATATAGACTTTCAATGTATAATTATTAACAAGTTGATAATTAACAAGTTAATAATTAAAGAAGTGAAAGATACACACTATATCCTTAACTCCTGTTGAAGAGACTTAGGTTACTTCTAATGAATATGCGTGTCATACTGAATTTAAAATAGGAACTCAATTTTGAAAACACTGGTCAGATAGGAAAAAGAACAGAGCTTATGTGGGCATTTGGTATTTTCCAAAATTAGGCTTCTGCAGAAACATTTTTAGCCTTTGTCATTCCTATTCTTATTGAATCTGTTGGGGCGACATTAGTTAATGCAATTATATAGGTTTCAGGTGTACAATTCTATAATATGCCATCTCTATACTGTATTGTGTGTTCATCCCAGGTCAGGTCTCCTCCACCACCATGTACCGCCCCTTACCACCTCCTTCCTCTCCCACCCCCTCCCTCTAGTAATCACCACACTGTTTTCTGTGACCACGAGTTGGTTTTATCTTTTGTTTGTTTTTTGCTTAATCTTGTCACGTTTTTCACCAAGCCCCTTAACTTCCCATCTCTGACAGCTGTCAGTCAGCCTTCTACCAATTTATATTGCTCATTGGATTCCACATATAAGTGAAATCATGCAGTGCTTGTCTTTCTCTGACTGGCTTATTTCACTTAGCGCAATGCTCTCCAGGTCCATCCGCGCTGTCACAAAGGGTAAAATTCCCTTCATTTTTTACAGCTGAGTAGTATTCCATTGTGTAAAGGTACCACAGCTTTTTTTAAAATCCACTCAACTCCTGATGGGCACTTGGGCTGTTCCCAAATCTTGGCTAGTGTAAATATTGCTGCAATAAACATGTGGGTGAATATATTATTTCGAATTAATGCTTTGAGTTTCTTTGGAATCGCCGGGTTATAAGCGGTTCCATATTTTATTTTTGGGGGTATTTCCACACTGCTTCCCACAGAGGCTGCACCAGTCTGCCTTCCCACCAGCAGTGCACCAGGGTTCCTCTTTCTCCGCTCTCTCACCAACAATACATGTTGTTCAGAGATATACTGATGGTAACCATTCTGACAGGTGTGAGGTGATATCTCGTTTTGGTTTTAATTTGTATTTCTCTGGTGATCACTGATGTTGAGCATCTTTTCATATGTTTATTGGTCATCTGTATGTCCTCTCTGGAGAAGTGTCCATTTAAGTCCTTTGCCCATTTTCTAATTGGATTTTCTTTTTTTTTGGTGTTGAGTTTAATAAGTTCATTATAAATTTTGGGTATTAACCATTTATCAGATGTATCATTGGCAAGTATATCCCCCCATTGAGGGAGTTGTTGTTTCATTTTGTTGATGGTTTTCTTTGCTGCACAAAAAATTTAGTTTGATATATCCATTTGTTTACTTTATCTTCTTTTTTAGGTTTATTTATTTATGTATTTTTTAGAGAGGGGATGGGAGGGAGAGAACATCAATGTGTGGTTGTCTCTCATGTGCCCCCACCTGGAGACCTGGCCCACAACCCAGGCATGTGCCCCAACTGGGAGTCAAACCAGTGACTCTGGTTCGCAGGCTGGTGCTCAATCCACTGAGCCACACCAGCCAGGGCTACATTTCTTTTTCTTAGTTTCCTTTGCCCAAGAAGATACTATAGACATATAGATCAATGGAAGAGAATAGAGAGCCCAGAAATAAACCCAAGCCTTTATGGTCAATTACTATTTGACAAAGGAAGTGGAAACATACACTGGATTAAAGATAGTCTATTCAATAGATAATGCTGGGAAACATGGACCAAAATGTGCAAAAGTAATGAAACCAGACCACCTTCTTACACCACACACAGGAATAAACTCAGAATGGATTTAAAGACTTAAAGGTTAGACTCGAAACCATAAAAATCCTAGAAGAAAACATAGGCAGTAAAATCTGGGACATTTCTCTTAGCAATAGTTTTCCTGATATATCACCGTCCTCATTCTTAATTTTAACAAATGCTGACAGTTGGGTTTTTGCAATGGACTTCCGTTTCTTCTGGAGCGCCTTCATTTATTGTTTCATGTTCACATGAAGGGAACGTTGCTTGCAAAAGTAAGATTGGGACAAATGCCCTGACCAGGTATCCACAAATCTTTGTTTTAATAGAAATAATTGAAGGAAGTAAGTGGTGTGTTACTACTTTCCAATTGAATTATGTGGCTATGAAATGAAAGGATATATGTATTTTTTCTTCTCCTTCCTATATGTTACATGTACATCTGTTGATGCCTAAATTGTGTTCTTCAGTCCACTCCTACTTTTTCTTCAGATGTTTAATCCAACTTCAGTTAAATGGAATATAGTGAGGACACAGTTATACCTTTTTCCTCCTTGACTTTCCTTTTTATAAAATGGATTTTTTTTTTCTGACATTTTAAGCAATGGAATGGTTTACATATTTTAGTCATAAAATCAAGTGTAACCCAACCTTTGTTGGAAAAAGGTATTGTCTTTTGCTCTGACACTCCAGGCGCCTTCCTCCCTTGGTTTCCCTGAAAGATGACCTTAGCACCTTTGGGGGCGCTGCCTCAGCGCTTCACTCCCCAACCCCACGCGTCCTTCAAGCTCCCACCCCGAGAGCGTTCTTACCTTCACGACTGCATCTCTCACAGGAGGCATTAGTCTGGATTCTCATTACTCCTGCTGCTGCTTCAGGCAGCACTAAATGTACTTTAGCCTGAAAATATTAAGAGGTCACTGAAAGAACCAGGCTGGTGCATGTGAGCATACGGTGAGCCCCCCTTCCAGCCAGGGCTAAATTACTACCCAATTCATATGGGACAGACAGGAGGGGCTGGTGGCTGGTGAGAACCAAGAACTGCAGCAGTTCCACCCACCGGTTACAGGTTTATCCTTCTGGATCAGTTCAGCGGGGTAACTTACAGTCACCACAATTAATGTGAAAGTGGAAAACAATTAAAAAATCCAGAACCAGAAGCTGGGAGGCCACAGGAAGGCTAATACAATATAGTTATAGGGGGCAAGAGCTTGAGCAAAAGAATTTGGAATGAGACCAGAAAGATAATTTTTAGAGAAAAGACAAATAAAGCTTGGTGAATAAATAGATGAGAAGGATTAAGGGGACGGAAGAGCAAAAGACAGCTCTGCTGTTCTTCTGTGACCAGGGGGAAATGGGAGCCACTACCAAATACAAACCACAAAAACAAACTTGGAAAAACCACTTAGGGAAAATAATCAGAAGTATGTTCTTTCAAAAAAACAAAACAAAAAAAAAAGGTATTTTTTAAGCTGTAGAGGGCATTCAAACAAAATTGAATATTAAATAATTTTAAAGAAAATGTATAGCTTTGATTCCTTTACAGTCAAATGTATTTTTTAATGTCCTGAAAAGATATAAGATTAAAAATTGAGAGAGGGTCCAATAGTTCTTCCCCCTTCATTCACTCAACTCCAGCGATTGGGCCTTCATAATATTCCCTGATTATATTATGCTGGCTCTGACCACAGGGCCTTTGCACTGCCCTCTTCCCGTACTTGTCATGTTCTCCTGGATACCCATATGGCTAACACCTTCACGATCTACAAGTCTTTGCTCAGATGAACCTTCTTGAAGATGTTTATACTGGCTATTTTATTTTACAAAAAAAAAAAAAAAAAAAAAAACGAGCGGCATGTTATAAAATCAATCAATTATATCTTTACTAATCACAAGATGGCATTATTTAGAATTTCCTTCAATATGTTTTGTATATTTATTTATGTGTGAGTAGTGTAATATTGAATATGTGGATAATTAAATGATAAAAACAATTTTCACTTTCTACTGGCTTTTATATTGTGTGCATTCATTTATTTATTAAGCAAACAATAAGTCCTCATTGCGCTCCAGGCATTGTTTTATACTCTTGGAATATGGTGGTGAATCAAAGAGAGAGCACATCCCTGTCTTCAGGGACTTAGATTGTTGAGGCCTGGAACTTATACACTGTTATATCTGCCATCACTTCTTATCAGAGGAAGTCACACAGCCAGCCGGGATTCAAGGGGCAGAAAATGAAATACCATTTCCTGATAGAAAAAATTGTAAAATCACAGAACGAAGGAGAGTTTTCTGGGGAGTGGCGGAGAATGATGGCCATTCTTGCACTCTGCCACATTATTAATTGTGATCTAACTTGCCCTAACTGTTCTAGCGTCCTCGTTTTCAAGACGAAACCTTGCAACATGGCTCAAACTCACTTCCAAATGCTTTGTATACAGCAGCGGAAATGTACTAAACTTTGGTTTAAATTATTGAATGATGGTATAAACCTTGGTAGCACTGTTCTATTCAACAATATCAAATAGCATTGCTAAGATAAATTATTAAAAATAACTAACTGAATTATAAATTAGGATTAACTGACTTTTTTGCATTGTGTGGAAGGCAAGTTCCTTTTTTCCTTCTAGATTTGAGAAACATAATTATTATCAATATTGAGAGAATAACATAAAACTTATTGAACAGGCTGCCTAAATTATAATACACTAGGAAAGTAAGAACTGTTACACTTCAGGTCGTAAAATGCAGGAGGCACAGATGGACTGAGGAGGTGAGGGAATTATAGTTTTATTACATGATTAGTCAGCTGAGGAAGCTCAGGAAGACATCTCCAGTATTACAACGTTCCATTACCACAAAGAGAAGATAAAACACCACATGTGACTCTTATTTACGTCTAGTGTGGTCGCGATTCTCATTTTGATGAAGGTGTCAGAGATAGGAGGTCAGAGTGAGTTGAATTTAAAAAAAAAAAAATCTTACGGAGGAAGGATGCTTGGCTGGTGGTGCCAATCTCCAGGCCTTCTGAAGTGAGTCCTCAACAGGGCCTAAGTGCGTCTGGGTTATGCATTGACTTTCCTTACTCTGCCAACATTTCTAAGTCAGTGGAGCTCTTGCCTCTCTTCTCCTGCATCTCTGGGCAAGTTTTAATTTGTAGGTAGATACCACCTCATTGTTTCCTCTCACTGTCTGGCTATTGAGTTTCAGGATCAGTGGGGGACATGAGCAGTCCATCAGCATAACAGGATCTGTTTACAAACATCTCTTTCTAGCTGGTATCCAATACAATGTTAAGCAAGACTTTATGAAATGTCACAGATCACAAAGAAAATAAGGAACTTGGACAGATAGCTGTGACAATATTCTCAGTTCGTTGTGAAGGCAAAGAACGCAGAATAAAACTGCTACACCTCCCACCCCACCTGTGTAACCCTACCTGTAACTATGCTGTACATTCTTATCAGCAATGGGTGCACTTTCTGTGCTCCTAACAAGAGCTGTTTAGTTGGTGGTCTGTCCTCCACCTCTTTCCACCTGGTCAACTTCTTGGTCTTAAATTCCTATCTTCTCTCTTCACTGTTATCATTTTTTCCCCTCTCTGCTGAGTAGTTTTCATAATTTTTTTGGCTATGTCTGGTATCTCTTTTCTTAAGTGCCCAGAGTTTCAATGTTGAGATCCATTTTGTGGTTTGGAGAGCATATGGAACTGCTACCTCGCATAGATTAAATAAGGGAAGAAAACTTACGGATTGATGTCTCTTTCAATGGCATATCTATAAATGATGTCCACTCATATATCAATATGGAAAAGCAGAATTATAGATAGTGACTAGGAGGTCTCCCTCTTTTTGTTAATTTTTGGTTGACTTCTCTGTAATACTTGTGGTAAGGATCTTGGTCTCTGGTATGTTCAGTGATAGGATTTTTCTAAATGAGTTTATGGCCTATCTCTGATTCTATTGTTATTAGTTCAAAAATACACACACATACAACTTAACCTGGAACTCTTCTAAGGACTACACAAATAGCAAACCATTTGATACTCTTAATACCTTGCAATACTATTGTCTCAATTGGGTCACCCTGCTAATAAGTGGCAGAGCTGGAATTTTCATCCATATATTCTGTCTCTACAGTCTGCGCATTTACAGTTTATGCTGATTTATGAGTTCATTTTCCAAGGGAGACAGTGATGTTAATTGCATGATAGAAAATTAACATATTGTAGCCAGATTTCCTTGGTCACTGTTGGTGGCAAGTACCAGAAATGCCCATGTACATTATACAACAAGAGAGAAATGTCCCAGAGGGGACCAACAAGATCTATCTGGTCCCAGAACCCAACTTTCGCTGAACTCGCATGAGATGCCGATTCCTGCTCTTTCCCTTTCTCCCCAGGGTGACCGCGTTTCTCACATCTGCTTCTCTTGGGTTCTTCTTCACTAGATTCTTTGCAGGTGACTCTGTGTGGTCACTATGACAACAGCTCCATCGACACCTGGGCCTTCCTCCCTGTGTAGTTCTTGGTTAGAGAGTTCGGATCCTGGGCCTTGGCTGGATGCGGAAGGGAGAAGCGGGACAAATAACGTGATCGCTGGCAGGTTGCGAGTGTAATACCTGGACTAGCAGGGGCCTGAGTCGGGAGGGGTGAACCCGGAGACTTATTCAGTTTGCCCACTTTGCTGTTTACTTCCCAAACATCCACATGGCGAATGCAGTGGCTTCTCGGACCGTCCCTGGGCTTCTGGTCTGCGTTTGTGAGGACCATTGCAGGTTTCCCCACAAGCTCTCCGTCCACCCCCACTCCTGTGCTTCGGGCCAAGATCTACACGTGTGTGGGTCCGGCCTGGGGCAGCAGCTACCCTCATCTTCAGCGGCACCTTTCCTGGCCGTCTTTTCTTCCAGCTCTTCTAACAGCCATGCAAGATCATCAGTCCCTTTTAGACCTGATTAAAAAGAAGACAGAATACACTTCCTAATCAACCTTGACTGATCTATTCCTCGTAACAGCTCAAGACAACATTTTCTTTGGTTTCATTTGCAATATTTAGCCAAAATTATGGACCAATAATTGAAAAGATATTAGCTGTTCTTAAGAGAGTGGCAATATGTCTAAGTCATGGGGTTTTTTCCTACTTTATCTACAACACGAATTTAATGGCTTAAAATACCTACATTACCATGGGTGGATATAACAGTAACTCTGCTCAGACGAGTTTCTAAGATGGCTCAGTTATGGAAATTAGAACTTGTCAGTCCCTCTGAGAACACTAATGCCACTGACCCCTGAAATTAATGCACGCCGAGTGGACTCACATGATTAAGAAGGGATTTTAAGTTTTTCTTTACTAGATTTAAAATCTCCCTCCATGGCGCGGCACCGAAAAGAAAGGCATGAACATTTGGAATGGTACCTGTGAAGGGAGCTACATTTATTTAAGCAGCCGGAGCCAGCAGAACTAGTAAAACGATATTAAAGGGCCAATCGAGGCAGCTGAGCTTATCCTTTTCATCCTAGGTTATTTTTTCTGTAATAAAACGCTCAACTCTTAAGAAAATGCTACCTGTGTAGAGGTAAAAGATAAGCCACAAGGAGAAAAACAGAAGGCTTCCTCGGAGAGATGAGGAGGAGACCAAAGGAAGGAGGAGGGGACATGAGAAAAGTCTAGAGCGTAGTCACATTTGGTGCCAATAATTTCTTCCTTTTCTCATCACCTTTATAAAGAGTCACATGCAGAAGATGAGGAGAAAAGGGTCCCTCCCCCGACAGAGGGAGACAGGGAGAAAGAAGGAGAATTTTAAACAATTAGCTTATACCGTTGTGAGGGCTGCAGGCTGGAAAATTGGGAAGGCTTCGCGTGTTATTTATTTATTTATTGTAATATTACAGGTGTCCCACATTTCCCCCCATTGCTCCCTGCCACCCTGCCGACCCCCGCTCCCATGGTCTGTCCCCACCCCATTGTCCACGTCCATGGGTCATGCATACTAGTTCCTTGACTAGACCCTTCCCTTCTTTCTCTCCTTCTCCCCGGCCCCCGCCCACTCCCCCCTGGCCACTGTCAGTCTGCTCCTGGTTTCCATGCCTCTGGTTCTGTTTTGCTCATTTGTTTGTGTTCATCAGTTTCCTGTGTTACGTGTTAGTCTTGAGGCAGAACTCCTTCTCCCCAGGAAGACTCATTGCTTCCTCTCAGGAGCCTCCAGGTGACCGGATGAGGCCTGCGTCCATCACAGAGGGTAATCCTCCTTACTTACGGTCAGCTGGAGGGTAAGTGTTAGTCCGATCTGCAGAGCTCTTTCACGGCAGCATCCAGACTCGTGTGCCCACAAACACCTGGGCACCAGCGCCCAGCCAGCTTGTCACGTGAAATCAGCCATCACCTGGGCCTAACCAAAACCTCATCATACACCGACTAATAAAGCTAGTTCTAGGTGCGAAATAAAAGGTTATTGTAAAATCAAGATGACCCATAAAACAAACCTTGGGGAAGTTTTTAAGTTTAAGAAGGAAGCCCCTATTTGCTTCTCAAGCTTTGATATCTCCTGTTTCAGTGAGAGGGTGGATGGCGAGGGCGCCCTGGGTGGTCTACTACAAGTAATTTAGCTTCTCTGTGCCTCAGTTTCCTCACAGATAAAACGAAGGTGATAACAGTACATAGCGCATAGGGCTGGTAATGAAGATTAAATTATGAAAAAGATATAAAGTACTTAGAAGTGTTGATTCATAATTTGTATGTCATTTTTGTCGTTATAAATACAATTTTAAATAAAAGTTATTTCTATGTCAGGTATTCTGTTATTAATCACTTATTAACATAATTTCTAAATGACAAAGAGGCTATTGTATTTTAGAAAATGCCACGGTACCCCTGGAAAAGATAACTTTTAAAATAACAGAAGCTAAGCCCTTCACTAAACATAACAAAAGCATTGTTTTCAGTATACTGTTTAGCCAAAATTTTCAAAATTTATCATAAGCACTGGCTAATTTATATGGAGGGAAGGCTAGAAAATACAAGGCAAAAAACCAGCCAACAAACGAACCAGGAGTATTGGGCCCATTTTCATATTTCTCAGAGGGTCACAGTGTTGCTGACACTGCTCCTAAAATAACTGAATGTGTTAACATTTAGGTACGAAAAAAATCAAAAGAAACCTTTTGTCACTCCAGGCACAGCTTTGCATTGACTGGAGTCACCCGGTAGCCACAGCCGAGCAGGCCGGCGCACGGTGCGCTGTTGGTACCCAGGGGACGGCACGTGACCTCCCCAGCAGCCTGCGTACTCCCCATCACTCACCCCGACATGCGTATAAGCATAAAAAGCGAGGTCTGAGCATTTCCTTTTCCGTTTATAAACGAATACTGTATAATGCATGCATAATATCTTTTGGGTTTTTGGTAAGACATACGACACTGGTTAAAAATAGAATATGCAGTAATCTCATGGATTTCTCATGGATTTCAACGTTATGTGCGAGAGATTGATAGTCATATCTTGGGAAGCCCCATGTTGTGAAATGTAAACCTTTCTAATAGCATGAAATAAAATAGTATCATTAAGTTTAAACATTACCTTTACTCTATTTACAGAAATAATACTATTTAAATAGCACTATGATTATTTAACTCATAAAACTAGACATCTTCACAGGTGCAGGTAAAAATAACAAGTTATTTTATAGGTATTAGTTTTTTCTGCGTAAAAGAGGAGTTTATTGAACAGGATAAAATTTAATTTTTACATAAGACAGAATTTGTGGTATAAATGCAAAAATGCCCAATATTTTCATTTATTTGTTGATTTTATATACTTAAATGGTGATCTTAAAACTTTTTTTTCCAATTTGTAAGTTAAAATTACCAGGTGCATATGTATAGTCATATATAGAAAAAACACATAGACATAAATTTTTAGAGCTCTGCGGATCGTAAATGCCAACCCCTCCATCTGGCAATGAACTTGAGGCTGTTGGTACTTGCCTCCGACTCTGAGATCTTGTATTCTGCCTCATAATGCCTCTCTGTTCCAAGCAACGGTCCACGCATCCATTTGCCTTTCACAGATATTAGTTAAGTATGTAGTATATGTCACATTTTGCTGCAGAACCAGGAAATACACACATAAAAGAATCCTGCACTTCCAAGAGCTTAAGTTTGAAAACAGGACAGCTTTTAATCCCTGAATAAATGAGTGTGGCAGACTGTCCTGAGTGTTTCATTAGAAGTGTACAGCCACTGAGTGCGAAACTGTCGATTATATCCAAAGGACGGAGGGGCGGGGAAGGGGTGTGAAACTTAAGCTGAGCGTAGACAAGTGGAGAGGTGTTTGCACACCGAGGTATAACGATATTGTGAATCACCGAATCTTTGGAGCATGAGCTTTGTGTAGACTGGAGGAGAATGGGTGAACCACATGGGCATATTAAAAGAGAGGCCGAGTTGGAATCACAGATGCCTTTTAGTTTTTAAAGCAATGGTAATTATGTGTTGCTTTAACTTCGTTTCTTATCTTAAAACCTCTTAGCACTATTCCCTCATTTCCAGTAGCAGCGAATTCAGAACTTCCCCGGGCTGGGGAAAATCATTCTGCATTATCCCCCTCAAGAGCTCATATGGAGTAGTGCTTCCCATCCATGTATCTAGTGGTGCCAGTCAGACATGCTCATCTCTCACGGGAATGAGCAGAAACTTACATAGTACATGTGGGCAATCACATTTGCTAGTCATATGCCTCACTTTTCTCGTCTTAATCGACTGCCCCGTACTCTTTTTTGAAGCACAGACCTTGGAGACGCCCGTAGATGGGTTTTATGAATTCGCACATTCTTTAACCGTTCTATAGTTCTGCTTTCACAGGCAAACCCTTCTCTCTATATAGAAAACAGATCTCTAAAATATCATGAGGTCTTCCTTTTCTTAAAATTGGGTTGGACACGATTGTCCTTAGTAAATTTTAGTTACAAATAAGTTCCAAAGGATCTTCCACCTTTGTTTGCAGCTTTGTTCTGAAGCAGAAGAAATCATACTGTCATGACACACGTACTGTCTTGGTAGGCTGTTTCCAAAAAGCAAAAACAAACGACTCTTAAAATAATGAGTCATCAGTGAAGTTTTGAAATAAGACAGCCTAATCTACTATTTTGCCTCCGTTCCTTATGGTGAGCACAGTTAAGAAAAATAAAGTGACAGTGTTCTTGTCTTGCAGGACATGTTATTAAACACAGCTAAGGAAGCCTTACATATCTTACGTGAACACATTGCTGATGTCAGTTCAGTAGTTTAAAGGGACCTGGAAGATAGGCAATTCTTCGATTTTAGCATTAGTATAGCTTCTGTGATGTTTTCTTCAGATACCACCAAGTGTTCCATGAGGAAAACTTAGCAACGTCCTTATAAGCATTGTTTGCACCTGCGAACCAAAGGGTCGCCAGTTCGATTCCCAGTCAGGGCACAGGCCTGGGTTGCAGGCCAGGTTCCTAGTAGGGGGGATGCAAGAGGCAACCACACATTGATGTTTCTCTCCCTCTCTTTCTCCCTCCCTTCTCCTCTCCTCTAAAAATAAATAAATAAAATCTTTAAAAAAAGAACATTATTTGCTACATAATGATTTTGATGAAGTAAATTGAAAGAAACGTGCTTTTCTTTCAAATTAAAGAATTGTTTTTTAATAACTGCTAATTAATACATGGGTAGGGTATCTGCCCTTAATAGATATGAGATGTGGCTTTCCCACTTCATATGATTGTTAGAGGGTACACCTATCCCTCTAAGAACAGATTCACATAATATATACATGTTGCATAGAGAAGAACTATTGGAAAGGCAGAAATCAAATAAATCTTCATTGGCAGACACACACACACACACACAACCAATTACTGAGAGGGAGGTCACATTTTGCTACATATATTTTGAAGCCCTATGACTAGTCTGTACATATTGAATAGTTAAAGTTTTTATGATTCTTGGAGGGCTCACCCTTTTTTTATTGTGTAATATCCCTTTTTACTCCAGGTAAGTTCCTTGTTCTGAAGTTGAATTTGTCTGAAAATAATATAACTTTTTTTCTCTCTCTCTCTCTTTTTTTTTTGGTTTGCATATTCTGTCTTTTCTATTGGTTTTCTCTTAATCAATGTATGCCTTTATTTTTAAAGTGAGGTTCTTGTAAACAAGCTAAAATCAGGTCTTCCTTTTTCCTCTGACTTGGTAATCTCTATATTTTGATGGGTCCAAATGGATTGTTTGTATTCAATATTATTCAGAAAGTTAAATTAAAATGCCATCTTGATAACTGCTTCCTATTTTTGGTATCTGCTCTTTGGTTCATTTTCCTCTTCTTCTGTCATTTTTGGTTAATGTCCATATTTTTGTGTAGATCTTTGTTTCTGCCAGGTATTGTAATACATTTGCCTGAAGATTTTCCCTGAACATTTCTTTCATTGCAAATCTACTGGCAATGAATTTTCTCCATTTTCATCTGTCTGAAAGAGTATTTCTCCTTCAATTTTGAAGAAGGTTTTAGTAAGTTGCCAAGGAACACTCTGGAACAGGAGAAAAGGCACATGAGCAAATACCCATTTCCTTCTGTCATAAAAATTTGAGTGGGCAAAAATAATTGCTGTATTAAACATCACTAATGCACTGATTAGTACATGTTGTCTCAGCAATTTAAAATGAGTTAACACGAATTAGGGAGGAGCTGCTTGTAATGACTTGCACTGAGGGGTAAGGAAGCCCATACAGACATCAAATCACGTCCCTTATTTTAACAAACTTGGAGCAGAGGGAGTAATGAAGGGTAGATACAGTGTCAAACAAGAATGGATTCCTGGTCTTGGGAGATTGCTCTGAGATTACGGCCGGCTTGATTTTATAAGGTATTTATTGAGCTAAAACCGAAGTCCTTGGCTTCTGCCTCTGCCCAAACAACTACAGTGGGAACCAAAAGGTGCCAATATCCATGGCCCACCACGTTTATTAGCAAATTAAAGACTTGTCCTGGACTTAAGCATGGGAACCTAGAAGGAACACACAGTTGGTGCCGCTATTTATTATTCTAATTCATCTAAAAATAAGTATTTTTTTCTTCTTGAGAGACAGGTGTTGAGTCATCATTTTCCATGTGTGAAGTTTAAAAAAAATTGGAATAAGCTCCATTACCTTGTCTTAAGTTAATCTCCTATTCTGAGGGCAAATTAAAAAAAAAAACATTAAAAAATTCTCAAACCTATATTTGTCTACTTACATTCAAATACAAAGAAATGACTTTTTATTCCTCCATGAGCAATGCAAATTAGGCCATATTGTACCTTCTTCCATATTTTTAGCAGATTTCTTATATCTGTGGTTATCATCATACTCATGAGTAACATACTCTTAAGATTTTCAAACATTAGGTAATTGCTATTTGGTGTCAGAGGACAGTGGCTTACAATGATACATAACATATGACAGATGAGTTTAAAAAGAGAGAAAAAAAGACTGTATAAGTATGTGTGTGTGATTTTGGAAGTTTTGAAGAAAAACTACAATGGTGTAATTCCATGATTTCTCAATAGTCCTAGAGCCTCTCAATGTACATATCAATATCGATCAGGATAGATTAGTATTTTGCACAATCTTACCTGTTTCACGTTTCTTCATTTCTCTAGGCTCTGTTCTCTAATTTTGTTTCCCTGGGTATCGATGGTGTTTGCAAAGTCTCTCCACTCCGCCCCCCCGCCCCCGCCCCCACCTGGGTCTCTCTGCCTTTGCACCTGCTGTTCTGCTGAGGAGGCAAGCAGCCCCTCTGGGTGGTTGAATCCTCTGGCTCAGCTCAGAGAAACACAAACAAAGCCAGATGTTGGAACTGTGAACTTTCCATTTAGACACAGTTTGCCAGTTTTCGTGAAAGCACTTTCCATCAAAAGTCAGTTCTACAAGTTCCTAAGGAAACTTAAAAAAAAATGCGGAGCACACATTTGAATACTTGAAGGCAGACTCAGAGTGATGACATAAATCAATGATTTTTCAGCCGGTGCGCCGCAAAAATTTTTGAAACGCGCTGTACCTGACTATTTAGTCAGGGACACTGACCTCAATTTCCTTAGATTGTCAAATTTAAAAAATGACCACAGCCAACACAAAACAATAATAGCCATCCAATGTTCATGAATAAAAATCATAACCTATTTTTAATCAGATGGGCAAAAGATATTTTTTTTGGTGTGCCACAGAATTTTAGTAATTCACGTGAGTCAGGAGATGAGAAAGGCTAGACATTGCTGACATAAATGATAATACTAGTAACTATAATAATGACATAGTATATTTGCTTGTCTAGTTAATAAGCGAGGAAACTGCACCTTAGAGCAATTAAGTGAACTGTGCACATGTATGCATTTACACAAGAGCAGAACCAAATTTATATTCCATCAATACCAACACGCTTTGGCAGTCCCAGAGCATGATGGTGTGTTCCCCAAATGGGACATGGTCAGGCCTTCTTGAGCCATCTACAGGACAGATATCTGGGGGGAAAACGTTCTTTGAAAAATCAGAAACATGTCTTACTATATGAAATGTATATCACCACTTCCACTATTATAGAAAATACCCTTAAATATCTTTCAAAATAAGAGAAAACTAAAGTTATTACATTTTAATGTATCAATTGTTCATTATGGAAATATAAATTACAGTGGATTGTGTCCATAGTTAGAATTAATACTTTTCTCTCCATAAAAATAACACCAGTGATTTCTAAGAAGAAAAAAAAAATTACGATTATAACTTGAGATACTGACAAACATTTTAAAATTCAGTATCCTTGATTTTAAAACAAATAGGCATAGATATTTTCATAGATATTTACTAAACTATCTCAGATATCATTCTAATGGAGAAGAATCTGTCACTCACTCTAAAGTTAAGAAAAATAGCCTCTGTCTCACTGTGAAAACTACTACACATTGAACTGGTGTTATTAGTCATTGAGTTAAACAGAAGTAAAATGACTTATTAAAAATGGGAAGAAATATGATGGATGTAGAAACCCCTCAAAAGTGAGAAAGTTATCTTTAGATACCATAAAGAATTATCACTGGCATACCAAATTTTTATTCAGGTAGCAGTTGATTTCATGTTTACCACTAACGTGTTAAAGAACATGACAAACAACAAGGCATGTGCACACAAGCAAAGCAAAGTTACATTACATGCAAATAAATTTAACTCATAACATGCACGCCCAATGTAAGAAAATTTAAAACATTAAACTGATTCCAGAGTAGTAGTTCTGCTTCTCTCTCCCTGTCTCTCTGGTTCTCTCTGTCCCGCCCCCGCCCCCACATCTTACACCATGCAACATTTTTTCTTCTCAATTTTTTAAAGTGAAATGCGTTTGGCATAAAACATTGCATGAAGTTAAGGTGTCCAGTGTGTTCATCTGATATATTTTTATATTGTAATATAATTGCCACGTTACATAATGATCCTTTCCTTTTAGTGACTGGAATCACTAAGTTATAGCCCGTAGCAACTCTGGTGATGGCAATCCAACATGGTTGTCCACATAGTCACATTTGTGTCCTTAAATGGCTGGTGGTTTATTTCCTCTCCCCATCCCCTGGCAACTGCCATTTTTTATTTTCTATTTTTAACAGTTTGGCTTTTAAATTAGATTCCACATATATATGCTATCATGCAGTAATTGTCTTTCCCTGTCTGATAATATACTCAAGGTCCATCCATGTTGCGGAAGGTCCTTTAGAGTGTATATGTATGTGTATAGGTTCTTCCTGTTTTTGAGACTTTGTTATTTTCAGCAAAATAGTAGCCTGAGCATAAAGGACAATGCTACTCAGTAACATTGTCATTTTGCTCTAAGGCTACCGATGGAGATTATCCTAATCCTAGGAAAACATTCTACCCCTGGCAAAGGAAAGACCCCTTTTGGATGGAGATTCTGAACAAGCCTGTCCAAACCCACAGAGAACTTGCCTACTGGGTGAGGCAGCTGCAGTGAGCGCATCAGAATCCCACGTGGTCCTCAGCGCCCAGAGCGGCCCCAGTGCATCTGCCCCTTGGAGCTGCATTGAGCTTCACTATGGTGAAAGGTAGCTGACGTTTCGATGCCAGCAAGATGGGCTTACTCTCCCTAACTAGAAAAAGAGCCTATTCCCTAAGCTCAGAGCTATATGAAAGGAAGAAAAGCAAATGGAAAAGCAAAGTAGAATGTCGCTAGTAGCTATACAGACTCCCTAGAGATGTGCCCTCTAGGGGAGGGGGAGTTGGAACACGTTCTTTAGGTTTGTTGCTTGGGTGTCGTCTTCCTGATCCCATGTAGTTACATAGGCCTGTGGAGACGCTTGTATGAAATAGTAAGTGCTTGCCACTTTAAGTCTGTATATGTTCACTGGTGACTGGTGTTAAACATTCAACAGAAGAATCCCAATCCTACTGAAACTCAAGAAAGTAGAAGAGGAGGACGAAGTTGCCAAACTATTTTCAAAAGCCAGAATAACCCTGATACCGAAGTCTGACAAAGAATTACAAGAAAATGATAGGTGACAGATGTGAAAGTTCTCAACAAAACATTAGCAAAACAATTCCAGCAATACATGAAACAGGATAATGTGTTGTGACCAGTGGCATTAGGCTGTCAAGATCATTAGACTGGATTAATATCTGAAAATAAATCAATTCGCCCAGTTGATAGACTACAAGGGAAAATGGCATGGATATACAATAGAAACAAAAATAAACTTCAGACTCTACCCCACACCAGACTCACAATTTCACTTCTGTCTTCCCAATTACTGTGATAATTTTCATACCTTAAAAAAAATTTTTTATCCTCACCCAAGGACATGCTTATTGATTTTAGAGAGAGGGGGAGGGGTGAGAGAGAGAGGGAGAGAAACATATATGTGAGACAGGAACACCCATCAGCTGCCTCTTGTAGGCACCCCAACCAGGGACCCAACCAGCAACCTAGGCAAAGGCCCTGCCCAAGAAACAAACCCATCACCTTTGGGTGCACAGGACAACACTCCATCCAACTGAGTCAGCACAGCCAGGGCCGTTTTCATACATTTTATTTTTATTTATATTGTAGAACACATATTATCATAAAATTTGCTTATATAGTCACATTAATGAAATCAATGATAGGAAACATTTAACCACATAGGTACCATTTTCAGTGATTTCTATTCTTTGTGACAATACATAATTCTGTCTGGTATCATTTTTTTTTCTGCCCAAAGGACTAAGTTACTGAAAGAAAAACAGTCTCAACATATAATTCTATATCCAAAAACAAATTATTTCACAAACGAGAGCTTGAAGTTTGTTTTTTTAAAAATTAATTAATTTATTTTGTTTGTTTTTAGAGAGAGGCGAAAGGAGAAAGAGAGGGAGAGAAACATCACTGTGTGGTTGACTCTCACTCACGCCCCCAACTGGGGACCTGACATGCAACCTAGTCATGTGCCCTGAGTGGGAATCAAACCAGCGACACCTGGCTCACAGGCCAATGCCCAATCCACTAAGCCACAGCAGCCAGGGCTTGAGAGCCTGAAGTTTTTCAGACTTACAAAAGCTGAAAGAATTCACCACTAGCAGAAATGATCTAAAAATCAGAGGGTGGGAGTAATAGATTTTACCTCATTTCTTTTCTACCTCTTAGGGATCAGTGCCCTTCACTGCCTGATGTCCATTGTCTTGAAAACTACCATTTCATATGTTTTTGTCTGGGTTTGTTGTTGTTTTAAGGCAGGAGGGTAAGTGTAGGTTCTACTGATATATCTTTGCTGGAAGCACAACCCCTACATTCCAAGATATTTTTGAGAAAATATTTTAAAGGATTAAATTAACACATATGTACTTTAAAGCACTTTTTGAAGACAACTTATTTATTTTACATATTGTCTATGTAAAAGTTAATGTACATTCTTGTTTTTTAAAATCAGAACTGCATAAATTGCTATTAATTGCAATCAATTATCCTAGTTTAAAATAGATTTTCAAAAAATATTTACTTAGAATATTATATATAGTTGATGTTATATGGAAATAAAGTTAAAATATGAATACTCATTTTATACTAATATTAATATTAAAATATAGAAGAAAATGTGATAATTCTGAAATTTGTCCTATTCAAATACAAATTTCAAATGTACTTTAACTGAATAAATGATGATTATACTTTCAAGTAATAATGAAAATTTAGGAAATACAGCTGAAATTAAAGTGATTATTTTACCAGCCATATGCATACATATATATTTAAAATTAAGCCAGAATAAGTGGAACACAAAATAAATCACCATAAATGTATGATATATTCTAATTCTCAGCTCTTGCTCATTCAAATTAATTTTGCATTCCTCTCAATTTTCTAATATTAAAACTACCTCTGATATGCTGGTGAAATAAATCTGAAGAAAATTATCATAAACTTGTGCTAACTTGAAGATACAAACATGATCTCCAAAATGAAAAAGTCCTTTAGTAGAAGTCTACTGAAATTGTTGGGAAAAAAAATCCCCCAATAATACCATATGCTTGCTCCTTTTCAATTTAAGCAAACAAAACCTATTAGCTACATTTCTATAGAGAAATCACGCTTGATTTCTCAAAGGGTTTTCAGATAGACATAAAAATGTAACCAATTTATTTTTACAAAATGCACCGATATTGTTTTACTACAAAGCATATTTTAAAATTGGTTCACTAATTGCAAGATGAGAATTTTTGTTAGTTGTGAACATTGTAAGAACTATAGTTAGGCTAAACACAGAGGCTTACGCTATCCAAGTTACAGAACCTAAAAGATTTGCATGTATTAACTGATTTAATCTTTACAAAGGCCCAAGCTATTGATTGCTATTCCCATTTTACTGAGACACAGACAGGTTATGTCACTTGTCATAGGTTATATTTAGTAGATAGTGAAGCCAGGATTCAAAACGAGAAAAATGACTCAGATCTAGAATTACCTACTCCTGTCTTTTTATTTATACCGACCTTAGAAAATGAATAAATGAATGATTTTTTTCCTGACAAGTTAGTATAATCAATAAAATTAATATAATTCACTCCGTATTTCTCAAACTATATTGCCACGTATTTCAAAATTTATATCATTCAATCCAGGAATCTCTCTCAAGGTCCTTGAAGCCTCTCTCCCAACAGCATGAATGAAATTATCACTACCTCCCAAATATGGTTGTCCTAATTTTGATATGCTGGTGATTACTTCTTTGAAACGTATCTATACTCATTGTTTCTATTTCCTTCCTACCATTTTTTAAGTTTTTATTTTTACTGGAAAGAATCTTGAACTTACCACGAAGCTGCAAGTATAATAAAATAATTTTTCCCCGAGCCGTTGATAGAAAGTTGCTGATACCATGCATTATCCCCTCAAAACCTTTAATGTGTGTTTCCTGCAAACACTCTCCTGTGTAACCACAGTATGACCATGGAAATCAGGAAATTGACTGGGGTACGGTATTAACTTCTCCTCCTCAGACCCAGTCAAAGTCTGCCCCTAGCCCCACAATGCCCTTCATAGCAAACGCACCCCATTCCGAATGACAAGCACCGCCGAACATTTTCTTCAATCTGGATCAGTTCAGTCTTTGACTTTCATAACCTGGACAATTGTATGTATATATCTGTTATTTTTATAGAAATTTCTTCCACTTGTACCGGCTTATTTCTCAAGAAGTGTTTCAAGTGGTGCTGCTTTGATCACGAAAGGAGCACTCTTATTATCATCACTGCTTCCCATCAAGGGCACAGGATTGTGATTTGGTTCCTTACTGGTTATGGTAATTAATCATTTGTCAGACTTCTTACTGATCTGTCGGTCAATAGCACTTTGTATGAAACTACATTGAAACTATGTAAACATCTTGTAATTTAAAGACATTCAATATATTCAGTTTAACATATTCAAATGGACCCTTGGTGACCTAGTTTTTAAAACTTGATTGTAATTTATTTCTACAACGATTTATCTTTAATCTCAATTTGTCCACATTTGGCCAGGGGAGAGTTCATTCAAGTTGGCTTCCATGTCCTTTTAATGTGTCTCCTGCCTTCTTTGCAAAACCATTTTCTTTTCTAGCTCAAGGTGCTCCAGGCTCATCTTGTGTTTTTGTTTTACCTGCCTCCACCCTGGAGCCAGCCATTTCTTCAAGGAGCCTTATTTTCTTTTTTAGTAGAAAATAACGTTTTCCTGGCCAAGCCCTCGCCGCAGACAGACACACACCAGGCACATGCTCGCCTCGGGGACTTCGAACTTGTGTTCTTTGTACTTGTCACTTGATGCCCTTTGTGTCTGCCACGTGATTTCACCACCCATTCGCATAAGAAACCCCCTCACTTCTTCTCGGTCAGTACTCAAGTGTCTCCTTGTCAACGGGCCTGCTTTAATCAGCCTTTTAGCAATGTCGATCTGTACATCAGCAGGTTGAACATTAGTGCTTCCCATCCAACTTCCCTTGCTCGCCTTTCACACAAATATTTCCAGTGGCATTCTTCTCCTTCTAATGGAGTACGTAATGCTCTTGTATTTCAAGTTTTTGAAAAAGGAACATACATATTGAAAATCCATACTTTGTAATGAGATATAGAACTCCCACATCATCTTACTACTGCCTAGATGCCAGGCCAGGTTCTCACTGCCTCTGCTTCTAATCTTACGTCCTGGCAACATTGTGTAACATCTAATTTTCCAAACTTATCAACACCGTATTGTGTTCCTACCTTATTTATCTTTACAAGTTTGCTCAGTCCTTCTGAGTCTTCTTCCAAAGAGAGGAATCAGCACAAATGAATCTACATAAATTAATCATTTTCAACAATTAATTAATCTGTACAAATTCTGAATCATGGCTTTTCAGCCATTCTTGCCCATGAAATGCTATTTCATGTCTATGGCTTTATTAAAATGTTAATTAATTATTCATGAAATAGTTTATTATTTCTGTCATTTAGACTAGACCTTTTAGTAGGAATTAGCACCAGGAACAAATTGTGCTCAATAATCAGCTTTAATTCAATCTTATATTTACTTGTTAAATTTATTGGAGAAAATTATAATCTTTTGAAGACCTGAACCACTTTTGATTTAAAAAAAAATAGTACTTCCATAACTACATGTGTTACGGGTTTGGGTAACCTAGTAAGCGAATATATTTTGGGGTTAATATTCTGATTGCATCAGGTGGTAATGGATATTTCACTGCCTGGTAACTGAGTTTTTTTCTTTGCAACATAAAAATAATGCCAGAAAATTTACCCTAGCATATTAAATAATTAGTGATATTCTTTTGATATATAATAAAATATTAAGGCATTTACCTTTAAGGTTCCTTAATCAGAGATAAAATTCAGTTATGCACATATCATAATGATTATTCAGCACCTTCTCTGTACCAGACGTAGTTCCAGAGACTGGTAATATATCAGAATATAAAACCATCTGGCTTTCACGTTACTTACAGTGTATCCTAGAATATTAAGGACAAGAGTCATTACATCTTTATGAACTAAAAAATGTAATGATGTAATGCAGAGGGGCTTTGAAAGTACTGGAGCCGACTGTGTGGAAGAGGTTTGTACAAGATAGCTTCACCCATGACTTTGATGTTCTGTCAGCACATGTTGGTTTTAGTTTTCCTCCTCTGAAATGATGCATGTAACCGGGCCTAAAGACAGATGTACCACTGTTCTCTTGTATTCGTCCTTACAGTTTCCTTGTCAAGATGAGTTTGAATAGAAGAAGAAGAAGGAAGTACGTTTTTATTTTCCATTGTCCTTACTCCGAGAGAGCCCACCTCATTTATGAAAAGAAAACTGCTTGGTTTTCCACATCTGATTGCATGGGCATTTCACATGGCCACCTCAGATCATCCAGAAGTACATACAGCTTCCATTTCACACAGTTTTCGCTTATAATTTATGAAGCAGACAGGATTTTGTTTGATTTCCCTAAGCTTCACTGAGCCTGTAGGTTTAAGAACAAAATTTATTCTGACTGGAAAGCTCAGTAACCACGATTTTTGCAGTTTTAGCAGGAAACATTTATCAAATCCATTGAGTTAAAATCGTGGGACAATTCAATGGAATATTAATGCTTCTTTCTTTTAATGCTAACTATGTCAATAACATTTTCTGATCTGGATTAGACTCGACACTAGACTGCGTGGAACAAAATGTGATTATCCATTGAATCTAAGATGCTTACATTTGTTTAAATCTGTGCTGTTTGTTAAGTATGTTTGTGTTTCTAATCTCCATTCAGGTTCTTTGGCTGATTTGATTGTGGCATATTTTCTTGAATATGGTAGTTTAAGTTTTTGACCAAATAGGTCAAAGAAAGAACTTGGGAATGTTCTTGTCTTCAAAACTCATTTAAACTTCATTTACAGGTCTTAAAACTTGTAACATTCAAAGAAAAATTATACTACCTGGTAATATGGTGTAAAAATATTGCAAATATATTTCACCCAACTCTTAAAATGCAGACAGTCCATGAAAGGTAGGTGATGATTCTTATTCCAGTTTCCTTGGAACATTAGTTCTTTTGGGATGAATAAAATGTAATGACTTATTTTCTGACAAGGGAAAAACACATGGTAACATGTAAGGCACTTTTAGAGTACAATAGTCCCTTGCTATATCATGGTTCACTTATCGTGGGATTTTTAAAAATATTACATTTAATTATTTATCGCGGATTTTTCACTACATCGCGGGATTTTGTGGTACTGTATATGTATGTTGTTAAAGTTACATAGGTTTACGAGTGTAGAATAAATGTGAGGTTCCTACTTCGTAGGGCGGTCTGGAATGTAGTACCTGTGATGAATGAGGGAATATTGTATTCATTTATTCATTCCCTTTTGAATCTTTCTATTTTGTTCATAGCAAGTTAATTTGGACACACGGTAAAGCGAGTTACCTTGGTCACAGGATAAAATTCATTGTGGTGAAATTCAGAAACTCCTAAAAGTTCATCTGAGATTTATAATTGTATTCAATATCAGTAAGAGGACTCTTTAGGAGCAGCAATATGTTATTAGTTTGGGCCACTACATAGATCCAGTGGTACTGGAATTAAAGAAGAGTGAGGATTGTGTAGATTGAGGCCAAGTTGAAGAAACAGGCTAAGAGATGGACATGGAACTAGCCTGATCTAAGATAGATGCCAGAATACCAGTGAAGACGTGGGTACAAGAAATGGAACCATATCCACATGTGACATCAATCATAGATTCATGTTTTTATTACTCATAAAGTACTTCCTATGTGGTAAATATTATACTTGTCCGGAACTGGCACAATGAGGTGAAATGCACAAATAAGGATGGGTATCAAGAAATTCACATTTCATTGACTAGAGAGTTTTCACATCCCAGGAGAAGTCAATAACCATGACACATGTCAAAATCTGTCCATCTCAAACATCATGGTAAATATAAACTTAGACACTAGCAAACAAATTCTCATATAGTCTCTCGCATTCTAAAAATGAAAATAAAATGGAATAAACAAATGCGAAAAGGTCCTTTTTCTAATATGTTTATTATATTAATAGCTTTTCTTTCCATTTAGTTCAGGAAGAACCCTAGTTCATACTTTTATTCCTTCTCCATCTTCCTAGAACCCAAATTAGCAGCTTCTATTGATTTTTTTCTCTTCAACATCATTATGTCCAGTTTAACTTCTGCAGTTAATGGCAACCGTAGTCTTCCTGCCTCCAATCTTGTCCATTCTAGTTGATTCTAAAAATGGAACCCAGGCTTATCTTTCAAACACACATAACCTGAAAAGACAAGTCACAGAGTGGGAGACAATGTCAGCTTGTTACAGCTCCAGATGCGAGACTAATCACTCTGAGGCAATGAGTAAGGAAAGCAAAGGTTTATTGCCGGTGGCCGGGCCGAGACCAAGTCTCCAAAATGGCGCCGACCCTGAAAGGAATTAGGGTTGGGTTTATATAGGGTCTCTTCCTTCAGCGGGACGACCCAGGCAGGAAATAGGGGTGGGGCAGCTGCAGGTATGTTTGTATGTGATATCGGGCAGCAACAGGGACAAGGTTCACGGGGTTATCTTCGGTCGTAGTCGGCTGCTCAGCCAGATTCTCTGCAGGACAGACAGCTCTGAAAAAAGGCCGGATTCTCTGCAAGACACAACTTCATAAGAGTTATAACAAATCATAAGAATATAGGAAGGGAAGTAGGGGGCTGGGATTTCTCAGCTATTTGTAAACTACCAAACGGCTGTAACAGGCTAAAGACCAATATGAAAAAGGGTTTGCAGCCGGAACATAAATGTTTCACTAAAAATAAGAAAAACAAACAGCCCAATAAAATACACAATGTGGACATACTTCACCAAAGAGATATGTGGATGGCTTATAATAATAGCATCTATACTAATAATGCTAATATCCCAACTAAATATGGAAGAACAATAAGAACAAGTTGGGTGCTCAATATCATTATTCATTAGGAAACTGCAAATTAAAACTATAATAAAGTACCTCTCCATGCCTTTAGAATACCTCAAATCAAAAACACACCTACATAGCATGGATACAGTGCACCCTGCACTCATATATTACTGGCTTGAACGAAAAATGGCAATTGCCAGCTACGATGAACATATAATTGACGTATGACCCAGCAATCCCAATCTTTGATGTCTAATTAAGAGATGTGGAAATTTATGTTCACAGATATGTTTATAGTTATATCTATTATATCACAAAAACTGGAAACAAGCTCATAAAACTCTATGCTAAAAGGAGTGAATTTTGCTCATGTAAATTATCTCAATAAACTTCAGAAATAATGCAGTGATTTCCCTACTTAAAAATCCTCAATCATATTTACATTATCCAAAGAATGAAATCCACACTCTGCAACATCACATATCTCTTATTTTATAATATTCTGATTAGCCTACCTAAGCTTCTCTTTCCCCATTTGTTAACTAAATCCCACATTCTGTTAAACTGAAATAGCCAGATTCCACATAAACATTGACTTTTTACTTTTTACATGAACCATGTGTTATAAATTTACATAATACTACTCTGACATGTAGAACTACAATTTTCTTATTTTTTTATAATTGTAATCAGCATGCTCCTAAGCTCTCATTTCAATTCAATAAAGGAAAGTTACTGTGCCATTCAAGTTACAATAGTCTCTTAAGATTAATTTCTCAATCAGTGTTGCATTTAAGATAATGTCCCCTCTTAATAATCTTTTTTTAATCCCTCTAAACTGGAGGGAAAATATTTATCACCTTGTAGCATTAGAAGGGGATGTAGAGTCCTCAGTTGTCACCAAGGCTCGTTGTGGCCTCTCCGATGTACCTCCATCTCTCTAGTCTCTGGTTCGTCTTCTCACCAAGCACCTGCTGTGGCTTGCTGTGTCTGTCCCTTAAGAGTGGGCCTCTCTTGTCTTGTCAGCAGTATTTGCTAAGACATCCAGTTGTAAAGGTCCACATACCTTGTGTTGTACTTGCCCAGGCCTTAGGCATCTTCTGGATAATTCAGTGACAGGTCACCACGTCTCCCATTTGTGTCATGGCTTAAAGAAAAAGACGTGACAAGTCTTCTGAGCATTGAATTTTTTCATTTGAATATGCCTTAAAAAAATGAAAAAGAATGCATTTGAATGTTTAGCTGCCTAGGTCATGGAATCTAAAACCTAGTTATTAAAAAAAAATTATTTTTTTAAATTGGGCTTCCCTAACTTCTTTTCAAATGTCAAAGATAAAAACAAGCAAACAAAAAACTCCTTTTTATTTCAATCCTAAAAATATAACCTGCCCCAATAGAGTAACTGCCTGTGGATGTACAAAAAGCAGGAAACACAGGTAAGAAAAAAAGAAAGCAATTATCTTGCAAGGTATTATGCAATGTTTGTCTTAAATACAAGCCCCCTTTTCCCTGAACTGTTTCCACTCATCCTTTGGAATGAGTGATATTTGTATCTGATCTCCAAAGACTGTTGGCTGCTGCTTCCATGTGTTTTCTGTGACTGATTTCCTCATTCAGCAATTATCACATTTATGTAAAATGCTCTTTCATTAAATTTTCATTAATTTATTTTTGAATTGATAAGGTATTTAGATGTGTTCATTTTTTATTACTTTAAAAATGCTATAAAATATTCCCATCTTCTAACCCCCGCTTCCTTTTGGCAACCATCAGCTGGTTTTATATACCCATGGTCTATTTCTATTTTATGTATTTCTTTTTATTTTAGATTCCTTATATAAGTGGAAACCAAGTCTCTTTCTCTTATTTCGCTTAGCATAATACTCTCTAGGTCCATCCATGCTGTACCAAATGGCAAGAATTCATTCTTTTTATTGCTGAATAATATTCCACTTTGTGTGTATCACATCTAGAGGTGTATTTTTATTTTTACAGTTATCAATGTTTCTTTTCAAACTCATTACTAATTTAATTGCATCGTAGTAAGAGAACATGGTCTGATGGTACTAGTGAGTGGATGTTATGAAATGTGATGAAATTTGAGAGTCTAATACAAGTGATAATTTTTTAGATCTTCTGTATATTTATTAGTAGATATATAATCTTTGCACATTGGGTGCAGTGTTCTATATATTAATATGCCAAATATTTGAGAACCAATGCTGCGTTGATTGAACCAATAGAAACCTACGTTTCATCAGTCAGAACAGCTGGGGGTACATACACCTTCTATAGAGAGGGCAGCTGAAATGAGCCCTGTCTGCGGTTAGTAGGTAAAGCTTGTTAATTACGTTGTTCAGGTCTTACCTATCTTCAATATATTTTTGTTGAGCGTATAGTTATAATTGAAGAAATTGGTGCTGAAATCTGTGTGATGGTGAATTTGACAATTTGTCAAAGTGCTTGTATCAATTTTTGTTCTATTTGAGATAATTGTATTGTCCTCAAGAATGAGATCTCTTATCATTTGATTCTCCTTTATCCTGAATGATGTTGTGTCTTTAAGTGTATTTTTCTAGAATTTCTTACCTATAATATATTTTTATATTTCTTTGCAACATTTTTTTGGGGGAGGTATTACTCACTTTTTATTTTTATAGGTACACATTTTGTTGGAGATGTACTTTAATTACAAACAGCTAATATTTTACCACATCCAACTATTCAGGTCTTTTTGTTCTTGCCCACTGCTTTTTAATTTTTCTTAGTTATTACTTTTTTGAGAAAAATGAAGATAATATCTTATTATAATTTATTTTTAAATTAAATTTATGGTAGTGATATTGGTTAATAAGATTATATAGGCTTCAAGTGTACATTTTTATGATACATGATCTGTATATTGCATGGTGTGCCTACCACCCAAACTTTTTATAATGTAATAAAGATCTTTTTTATTATGTTTTCTAACTGATACTATATTGTGTAGAGAAAATGTATAAAGTTTTACATGCCTGTTTTATCAATTTCATTATATTTTTGTTTAATATAATGATGTTACTAGATATTTTTATAAATGATCACGTTTTTAAAATAAAATTTTGCATTAAGTGAAGACCATGGTAGAGGGCAATATTACTTTTTTTTTTTTTTACCATCTTTTTAGAAAACCTTTATCATTAAAATAAATTTTATCTACCATGGCACAAATAGTGCACAAATAATTTAAATACAAAATATATCAATATTAGCAAATATTTAAGGACGTTTCATAGTTACACTTTCCTCAATGAATTTTTTTAAAAAATTTATATTTTATTGATTATGTTGTTACAGTAGTTTCAATTTTTTTCCACTTTACTCCCCTCTGCCCAGTACCCTCCTTCCCTCCAGCAACCTCACCCCCTTTAGTCCATGTCCATGGGTCATGCATATAAGTTCCTTGGCTTCACACTTTCCTATATTATTCTTAACTTCCCCCTGTCTAGTTTGTACTTACCAATTATGCTTCTTAATCTCTGCACCATTTCCCCATTTCTCCCCCTCCCCAATCCCAGCTGATAACCCTCCAAATGATCCCCATACCTATGATTCTGTTCCTATTCTGATTTGCTTAGTTGGATTTAGTTCTTATTTTTTAGATTCAGTTGTTGATAGTTGTGAGTTTGTTTGCTGGATAGAGTAATAAATTCCTTGCTTTTCATCACCTTGAATACTTTTTTCAGTCCCTTCTTGCCTGCAAAGTTTCTTTTGAGAAATCAGCTGATAGTCTATAGGCACCTTTTTGTAGGTAACGCTCTGCTTTTTTCTTGATACTTTTAAGATTCTCGCTTTTATCTTTAATCTTTGGCATTTTAATTATGATGTGTCTTGGTGTGGTCCTTTTTGGGTCTAGCTTGTTTGGGACTCTCTGTCCTTCCCGGACTTGTATGTCTACTTCCTTCACCAAATATTGGGAGTTTTCATTTATTATTTTCTCATATAAGTTTTCAATGTCTTGCTCTTCCTCTTTTCCTTCTGGCACCCCTATGGTTTGGATGTTGGCATGTTTAAAGTTGTCCTGGAGGTTCCTAAGCCTCTCCTCATTATTTTTAATTCTTGTTTCCTCATTCTTAACTGGTTGACTGTTTTTTTTTTTCCTTATGTTCCAAATCATTGATTTGAACCCTGGTTTCCTTCCCTTCACTGTTAGTTTTGTGTGGATTTTCCTTTGTTTCATTTAGCATAGCCTTCACTCCTTCCCTTATCCATTTGCAGTACTTAAGCATATCTGTCAAGCCTGTGAGCATCTTTATCACCAGTGTTTTGAACTCTGTGTCTGTTAGGTTGGCTATCTCCTGGTCACTTAGTTCTGCCACTGGAACCTTGATCCGTTCCCTCTTTTGGGCCATATTTCTCTGTCTCCTCATCTTGACAGGCTCAAGATGCCTCTGTGTCTTATGTAGAGCTGTTGTACCTGTTACATTGTAACGGGCGGAGCCTTAGGTTTTCTTGTCAGTACAGGGCGACCCATTTCACCACGTTGTGGCACTGTATGTGGGGGAGGGCTCCGAGAGGGAACAATGCCGCTTGCCCAGCACTTGCCCCTTTTCCAGGCACTTCTCCCACTTCCATATGGGACTGGCTCCTCTCTAGTTGTTGCCCTGGTTGTCATTCCCAGAGTGGGCGGGTCTGCAGACATTCTAGGATCATGGGAGCCCTTTAAACAAGCAGACTCTGCTGAGAGACTGGCAGTTACTGCCTCTGCCCCAACCCCCACAGGTCTGCACAGTTGGAAGCAATGAGGCTTTATTCTCCACAGTGCTGGGACCATGAGCTGCATCTTCTGGTCTGGTGCTGGGAGTGCTTCTCAGGTGTCCCTCCTGACTTTTAAAAATGTGTGACTGAGCTTTCTGGCAGCCTCCCGCTGCCACCACTACTGCCGCCACCACACCGAGTCCTTTCCACCCCAGCTCCGCCCCTCCTACCTGTCTGGGTGAGTATTTCTTCTTTATATCTTTGTTTTCTGGACTTCCACGCAGCTCAATTTTCTGGAACTTCTGGTTGTCTCTAGTTTTGAGGTAGTTGTAGTCCTTCTTAGTTGTGGAGGGAGATGCATCATGTCTGTCTAGGCCTCCGTCTTGGCCGGAAGCTATGAATTTAATGCTAATAATATTCTTGACAATTGTTTAGATACACCGGGGAACACAATTTTTGACCCTTGTTTTTGACTAATTTTGGTATCTGAATCAAAAAAATGACCCCAGTTTTTCTCTATCATGTGAACTTTTTAAGGTACAGGATACCCTCCGTTTTCCAAAATATTATGTAAAATGTACACACAAAGGGAAATAAAGAAAAATTTCCTGAATATACTGTTTATTAAGAGTTATTTTATTCATATAAGGCTATATATTGTTACTATAAGTCAAATTGTGTACAAGTAGTACAAGTTCTGCTACCAAACATACATATTAAGGTATTTTATCTTTTCAAACGACAGGCTAGGAAATGCCAAAATGAGATACTTGAAACAATCTCCTTCAGTTGGCAAAGCTTTAACAAATTGCTTCATGAGACCCAGTTTTATGTGCAGAGTTGGAAATATAATGTTCTTTCTGTCAACAGGTGGCTCATGTAGAATGTCTGGATCACCACATTTGAGGTCAGATCTGGGAGGCCAGTTTGACTCCACCCAAAGTTTCTCATGAGCTCTGCTGTCCCACATACACAGAAAACAGGGATACTTGGTATATTTGCATTGCTGACCAAGAAGGAAGCAGACCATTTTAAGGTCAACACAGATGATCCAATTGTGCTTGTGATATTGCAACAAATCAATGACTCTCTTTATGTCTTCATATTCTTCACGAAAACAAACTGAATGGCCAATTGGGACTGCACCAAATAAATGGCCATTGTGGAGGAGGACGTACATCAAGCTCCACTTTGAGCCATTGATGAACAGTCACAATTCAGTTGCATTATAGATTGGAATTCCCAATTCCTCCATTAAACCATGTATGTTATGGGAATACACAAAGCCACCATCACTTCAAAAGTAGTGCATAAATGCACTTTTTCTTGATTGAAAGTAGGATGCCTTCGCTCCTTTTTCAAGCAAGTTTTTCTCGTGCAGTCTTGATGCTAGGCGTTGTGAAGCCTTTTTGAATAGTCCCAGATCTCATGCCAAATCATTCAACTCATGCTGATGAAATCCCTTATGAACTGAGTCATCTTCAATTTCAAAATCTTCATCGTTGCTGTCACTTAGTTCTTCATCATACTCCTGTTTTGTGAAAGAGGGTAGTTCAATGAAAACTGGCACTGGGATTTCAGCTGATGAGGCATGGGGCATGTAGCTGATGGTAGACTAGGATACTCTATTTTATATTTATTTTTCTTGTTATACCCTGATGTTTTCACTGTATAAAAGTAACAGTCACTTGAATGATCTCTGGGCTCTCGCCAAACCATAGGTATACCAAATGGCAATTTATCATGTGTTCCCTTTGTCCACATCTGTAAACTCTTCATACACTGCTTGCACACCTTGTGAGGGGCCCAAGACTTATCTTATCACCAAGTTTTACTTTAAAATATGCAAAATAGGCTTGCCTGACAAATGTGCTAATGTTTGTCCTTTGGGAATGGTGAAACTGCCACAGATAGAACAAAACGAATCAGGGTTGTTTAGGCACTTATGACAAGAAATAGCAGAGGCAGACATGATCTGAAGGAAAGGAAATAAGTATGGATATAAATAAAAAAATAAATTCTGCTAACTCCTTGTATACAGACAAGAACTCAGACTGCACTTCGGAATATAATTCATTCTATAGAGCGGCACACAACCTCTCACCACACTGTCTCATGTGTAACTGAATAGCCTAGATAAGCATGAACCTGTCGCTGGTCTCCAAGGTCATCCCCCTCCGCACTCTAGGGAGGTTTGCTCTCAGCCAATAGGAGAGCACTAGTGCTTCCCTCGATACAGGCTCTATCCAGCCTAGAATGGTTGCATTAAGATAAGCTGTACAGAAAAAAACTTGACGTGGTGGAAGAAAACTAACTGCAGTTTTGAAATCAGCATGGCTACTTGAGTCTAAAACAGCTGAAAAATCGAACTTAATAGGAATTACGTTAAAAATTGTTCCCCTGTGTAATTATTTTCCTATGTGCTTAAGTTGTTCAAGCCACTGAGGCCAAGAGGAACTGTCTGGATGTCAGGGCACAGTTATTTAAAAGGCGTTTGCTTGTGTGTGTTGACCTGTGAGTATTGGGCACAATAGGATCCAACTAAATTGGACGAACATGTTTCTCAGGGTGAGTCAGCTTGGTCACCTAAAGAAAAAAGGTGAAACAAATTGAATGCTTTATGTCAACAGGGTCCATAAACCAAGGTTACAAGCGAGCATGTCTCAGACAACTTCAAGGTTATAAAACCAATTCCTAAAAGTTCAGGTTTATTGCTTCACACTGGGTCACTGTAAAACCTTCTGAATCCTATAGGGAACCTTTTATTTCAAAATCAATGTTGGAGTTGTTTGAAGAGAAGAGAACTCTCTCTGCACCAATGCTCAAGCAGTTAGGAAGAATCAGAGGTATTCGAAATAAACTTCTAAGGAGCTTTTTGAAATCTGAAGAATGGCATAACAACTACCTTTTATATAACAGCCACAGAAACACTGTCGAGTTTAGCTACACATAATACATATTATCATTAGGGATTTTTTAGGGAGTTTGTGGGAAAGCGCTTTTATTTGTACCAAATGTAGATTAAAATCTGTGCTTAAATAGGCACCCTAAAATGCCATATGTCCTGGAAATTTGATCCAGGCTTAGAAAAAAGGAGAAAAGTTGCAGTCAGAATTTACAAAGTATTTATAGCTATTTATAGTGGGTGGCTATACAAAGTTTGAAAATGGTAATATGAATAATCAAAATACTTTTTTTCCTCCAATTAGATACAGAATTTTTTACTTAATGTGGATGCATGCAGATAACAGGATATAATGTTTGTTCTCTAGAGATCATATAAAGGTGATTTAAATCCTTTGAATAACTTTTTTTCCCATTTTTTCATTGTTCTATTACAGCTGTGCCATCTTTCCCCATTGCTCTCCCCTGCCCCACCCAGCTCTCCACCCTCCCACAGTCAGTCCCCACCCCGTTGTCCATATCCACAGGTCATTTACATTAGTGCCATGACCAGACCCTTCCCCGTCTTTCCCCACTTCCCCCCCTTTGAATAACTTAAATGCTAGCTAAGCCACGTACAACTATTCTATAAAAATTATGGAGTAATGAGCTAAAGATTTCTCTCAGCCTTTGATGGCTAATTCCATTTGCTCAAGTGTCCTCCTGTGGCATGGAAGGGTTAGAGCCATCCTGCCAGTGTTGGTGAACTCACAATGCTGATAGCGGGTGTCCTTGAACCCATGCAGGATGAATAGGGCATCTTTGTTTTATTTTCTTCTCCCTTACACTCTTGATTCAAAATAAATATTCAGTGAGAGATTGAATATTTTAAAATAATATAACTCACATATAGAGATGTTAACTAGATAATATAAACACTCGTGTACACAATATATGTGTGTTTTGTTTTGGTTTTGGCTTGCACAATAGAAGTGCATGGCCTCACAATCCTGGAGGCCAGCAGCCTGAGATGAAGGTGTTGGCAGGTTGGTGCCTCCTGAGGGCTGGCAGGGAGGGATGTGTCCCTAGGCTGTCTCCTCGGCTTGTAGATGGCCATCCCCCCACATCACTACACACTGCCTGCCAATTGTACATCTCTGAGTCCAAGTTTTTCCCTTCTCACGTATTTTTTTCTCTGTCTCTGTGGTCCCAGGCGGGTGCTTCCGCCTCACCTCCATGTTCCAGGAGTTTCTCACAGGTGTCTTATTAGTAGATCGTTGCCAGGTGCTCTCCTTGGGAAGGGGGATTGAAGTCAGAAACAACCTTTGCTGATGATACCTTGATGACATTGTTATGGAACTCCCCAAGTGCTGTTCTGAAACAGCTGTGGAGTTCGCTTGTCTGCCGCCAAGAAACATGACTCCCAAGGCGGGAGTTTGGTGAAAAAGGAAAGGGGTTGTTTATTTAAAGGTTATACAGCTTTAGAAGAAGGGCGGATTTCTGCCATTAAGTCCCGCTTTCTTTAAAGACCTCCCAAAACACACAGTCCTGCCTCCCCTGCCAAACCAGGCCAGTTTTAGCATACGCTAGTCGGAGGTTGCATCTTTCAGAAAAGCAGAAGTCTGCGGCTTAGCATTCCCATCACAGTTTAGCCATGAGCATTTCTTACGTCTTCGGGTGGCCTGGCAGGTCCCCAGCAGTGCCGCTAGCTTTGCCGTTGTCTTCTTCAGGCAGGCTTACTGACTTCCACACCTTCTGGGGGACCTGCTTTCTTACTGCAGACCCCATGATGCTCTCCTCTGGACCTTCGGCTGCCCTAATTTAAATGCTCGGTCAGGAACTGCCTTCGTGATCTCATATCTGGCCCTTCCTATGGTGCATCGTGGCCGCCATTTTTGTCGGTTCCCCAGCATCTTCGACCCTCTTTTGGTTGCCATCTTTAGTCAGGGCGAGAGTCCCCAGTGACACAGGAGGAAGCTTCCCCACCCCCCTCTCCAGCTTTGTCAGGAGTCACTGCACATTCCCTGAGTCACTACATAATTTGCCCTGGGCCACAGCCCTCTTGCCTTCTGGAAGGCACAGCTATTAACTTGCCTTTTGTTATGCACTGTGTCTTCAATGCTGCACCATCCCCTCCCACTGCCTCCCATCCTGCCGGAAAGGCAGGATTTGAGGGTTGTTCCCTGTTTTCAGGGGACCCATGCTCTGTACCCCGTTACAGCATCACTCACACACAGTTGAAAAATAGCACATGGCCTTAGTTTTTCCCCCTGTGATACTTCTCCTTGCTTCCCATGATGCTATAAACACAAATGAATGTAAGGCCACAGAACACAATGTTTGCATTTTCCTTGACTTAGTGTGAGGTGTGAGTACAAAAAGGATCAAGAAAATATACCTTTGCTTATTTTTTTCTGCGTAATTCAAGATAAGCAGTAAAAATGAGTTTGAAATGATTGTTCACAATATGGAGGAAGCTTTTGTTTTTTAATGAGTTCATGTACGCCTGGATGATTATTACGTACTGCTAGGATGAGAACTTTTTCGATTTTACTTCATTATAGATGCAAATGATAAGAAAATATGTGTGTTTAAATGAAGAGGTACAAACAATAAAAGCTTTGTGATAGCATTGTTTCTTAGTTTTTAAAATGCTTTTAAAATTATATTCCAAATAACATAGTGCTTTCTCATAAAACCTATTTTTAATGTTCTATCAGCTGACAGCTTGATTACTTCTCCTTCAGTTTTATTGATAGCAAGGAATTGGAAATGACCCAAATTTCAAAAAGATTTGTTACTTAGTCATGTAAATCAATCACATATTCGGGTTCTAGAAATTATACCTAAAAGACTTTACTAAGACTTTTCAAAAGACTATTATTTCTTTTAATTCATTCTCAATCAAAAGGCAACCTATTTAACCTGATATACTACACATGTGTTAGAATAAAATAAAAGCAGAAATAATTTCAACATATCCTGTCAGTGCAATGTTGGTCTTAATAATGCTTTTGTCTTATCTTATGCTTTTTTTTTCTTTTTTTAATTGTATTTTTCCCATGACCATTTATTCCTCCTTATACCGCCCTCCTCAACCCCAGCAATCACCTTAGCTCATGTTTTAAATATATTTGAGTGACAATCATGGAGCCATAGTTGAACTCATTTCGCTTTTGGGAAATGATGGTCATATAACCTAATAGTCAAAGTCAATCCTTGTCAAATCAGCCAAATGAGATTTAGTTTCTGTTAGAAAGTAACATAAACGTGTTAATAAGCTTCCCCTTGGCAATCATTGAACTTCTAAATTCCAACTCTAAGATAAATATATCCATAGCATGGTTTTGTGGTCTGGATAAAACAAAGGGCTACACCATCAGCATTTATTAGATTCTCATTTATTCTCCCTGGTCCCCTCCTCTCCTCCTCTTCCTCTCTTTCTCCTCCCTTCCCCTTCGTACCACAGGATTTTCCTCCAGGACTTGTACATTAAAGCAAAAAAAAAAAAAAAAAAGAGGGAGGGGGAGCATAAATGATGCCTTTACTGCAAATGTATTCTCAGGCACAGAATCTTTATGAAAGAATAGACATTGACTTTAATGATCTAGAACTTTTTTCTGTTTGAACTATTTGTGTTTCCATAAGATGGAGCAGTACTTACGCTCCTACTGTTTACATATGCCAGGTTGAAGGGGACTGCTATGTGGTGTGAGATGGGGATTTATTTACCTTTATTTTTCTGTATTTACAAGCAATTGAGGGATCAACATATATTGGTGCCAGTACCTGCACTGGTAGGTGGGTATGTAATTAGGTTTCTATGTTCTATGCATGTGTGTGCTTTGGGGCTCTCCACACTGTTTTGGTGTCTTTTCCTGTATCAGTAATACCATGGCTTTGTAAAAATTCTTAATATATAATATGGCAAGGCAATACTCCTACCTCCTGCTTTTTTCTTCCTCTTTCAGGTATTTTATTTAAACTTCCAATTAAATTTTAGCATTACTTTGTGATGCTCAACAAAAAATCCTTTTGAGATTTTACTGGAATAAGATCAAATTTAATATTACTTGAGGACATATAGTATAATGTTGGCTTTTCTGTTTATGAACACGCTGTCTCTCCATTTACTTAGGACCTTATTCATGTTTTAGATTTTATACTTTTTTTTTCATACAGGGTTACCCTGGTCTTCAGCTTTATGCCTAAGTACCATATACTTCCATGGCTATTTAAATTATATTTTGTTTGTAGCACCTATTGAGTGCGAAATTATGTGCTTTGCAACTTTTATTTATCTCGGCAAATATTGAACTTTTATATTTGAACATGTTAATTCTCAGAAGTTAAGCAGCTATTTAATATTAACTGAAGGGGAGAGAATGGTTTTAAACAGAGGACTTGACTAATTTTTAAGGCAGTGTGCTTGACTGCATCTTACTTTCTAGAGAAACTTAAATAGATACAGGAAGACCAGATGTGAGTAAATTACAGTGCAGTATAAATAGTATCTAAGGTAGGCTTAGAAAAGTACAATTAAAACCCAGAGGAAGGCCTGGCTTCTGTGGCTCAGTGGATTGAGCATTGTCCTGCGAGCCAAGTATCGCTGGTTTGATTCCCAGTCAGGCCACATGACTAGGTTGCATGTCAGGTCCCCAGTTGGGGGCACAAGTGAAAGGCAACCACACAGTGATGTTTCTCTCCCTCTCTTTTTCCTTTTCCCTCTCTCTAAAAATAAACAAATAAATAAATTATTTAAAACAAAAAAACAAAAAAAAACCCAGACAAAAAGACAATAGATTTTTCCTTGCTTACATTATAAAATATTTATTATCTATTATATTTTATAATATATAGTTATAGAAGGAAAACTCTGACTCCAAAAAACCTCCGCTGCCTTGCGGCATACCTCTTCAGGGGAAAGGCTAAGGGAGTAAACCCCCGACAGAAAATCCGGAGCCGGAGTCCCTAAGGCGGTTTGACGTTGTAGTCAACACCGGCAACTCCTGCGGCGCACCTGAAGCCAAGCTGTATTGACTCCATCTTTCCCTTGGACCCTTCAGCTGCGAAGAGAGGGGGGGTCTGCTGCATGGGCAAGAGCAGACCCTCCATATCACCCTGCCCAGGCTCTGTAGCTTCAGCTTCACTGGAGAGGACACTCCAGCGTCATCGCAAGATGTCGATTCAACACGGGAGGAGACAGATACCGTGTCACTCCCGAGTCGGACTGCACAGCCATTCTCGGCGGTGCAGATAGATTCTTAAGAAGTTACACCATCGTCTCTTGAGACGGACGGCTGCCGACGACGACGAGTTAAATGTTATCTAAACGCAATTTACATAAGTATGCAAATATGTACTAGACTATAATGTAAATATTAAGTCTGCTTCTGCTGAGGTTCCATCAGACCATCAGAAATTTTGCTTCTCTCTCAATTGGCTTGTATTATTTATATTATTATATTATTTATGAGAAAACTTGGGGGACTGGTCCACAGGAAAGTCCTAAGTAGCCTCCTCCCACTCCTTTTTAGCCTGAGGACCTCCCCTTACTTACCCACTCACCCACTGTGTGTGGGGACAATAGTCATATTTTTCATCATTTGTTAAGAAGTCCTTTTCGGACGCCTCTGATGTTACCAAGTTCATTGCTTTATCTCACAGTCGCTCCAGGTGTGTGTGTACGACCAAGGTGGAGGTGGCTCTGGGGACCTTGCCAATGACCATCAGATTGTAACCACAGAGCCGTGGTCTCGAGGGACCAGGACAATGATTTTTAAGAAGCACTTGAGTGGGTGCCTACCTGCTCCGTTTACTCCCATGTGACTTCCTCCCTTCCCTTTAGTTTTCTTTTTAATCTTCTGTTTTTATTTATCTATGTTTTCTTTCTTACGTCCATCACTCTGAGGTCTACATCATGTTAGGTCAGTGACCGCTGTGGGGTTCACAGCCACTCTCAGCACGCGGGCGCGGCCAAGGGGGACTGGTCTCACCTGCGCCCGGCGCCCCCAAAATTTTGAGCCTCTGGTCTGTTGTGAGAGATGCTTCGTTGATAAAAAATGAGACTCCAAGTAGAAGCCGTGATGGAACAAGAGGGGGAAACCGCCATGGCTGTCAGTGAGAAAGAAGTCACCTCCATGTTCGAGAATCGGGAAAGGCTGGATCAGAGATGGCTTTTAGGGGCCTCTAAGGGGGGGGGGGGGCAGGGGGCCGGAGAAATAATTGGAATAACTGTGATAGAACAACAATAAAAAAAGGTTTTTAAAAATAATTTACAAAAAGAAAAAGAAGAAGATGGCTTTTAGTCTTCTCTTTTAAGGATTTGGGTAGGTGTATTTTTTCCCTTTGTCTTTTTTTTTTTTTTTTTTTTTTTAAGTTGGATCAGTTATCACAGTTCCCAAATTGATTATATTTTGGGGGAGGCACCTGCATTAGGCTCTTTTCTCTGCCTGAGCGTCCTGCATCAGTTGCAGGCATGTCCTTAGAAAATCGCATCTAAAGCAGTTTTCATGGCCACTTAGTACCTCGCGTGATTACCTCCAAAAAAATCTAAACATAAGACTTCTTGATAAAGAAATGTATTGGTAACACTTTTCTGCTCCTAATAGAAGCTGAGGCACAATAATGTTCAGCATATTCTCCCCTTCACAAATTATTATTTTTATAAAATTTAATAGTACATTGATTCTCGTTCACACTCTATTGATTATATTTAAAAATCCCTGATTTTTCTGCACTATTTTGGTTGAACCATAATAATGCTTTTCTTCTTGAAGTTGCATTTGTCTGGCATTTTTGTTCTGGGTCATCTTGTCAAGGATGTTTCTATGGCACCATCTTTGGGAGGTAGCGATAGCATTTTTCTTCGGAGCAGAAGAAGTTGGGTTTGGGTACTGCCCTGTATAATAAAGATAACAGCCTCTTCCAAGGCGGGGGCTGAGCAGACTTCCCTGCAGCCCATGACAACAAACTGGAGTTCCCGAGGCTGGGGCTTCCTCAGCTACGATGAAAGCCCACTGGCAACGCAGCATTCACTCCGGCTGCTGTGTGTCACCAGGGGAACAATGCAAATGTAAATGTGGGTGATGGAGCCCTGTGTCCCTGACCCAGGCGTGTCATGGCATTGGCTGGCATCTGTGAAACTGCTGAAGGCTTACTTTTCAGCTTGCATGTCAGGAAAAAGTCTCACGCCCCTTACAGTTTTTATAATAAGGCTCAGACAAAAGAGGTGGAAGTAGAAATACAGGACACGGATGAGAATTAATACTATTATTATTATTTCCATTTTAGTATAGTTAATTATTAATTTCTAAGAATTACTTGATCTTAAATACTATATATCCTGATAGAATTAGTTTTGGCACTAAAAGTACTTAATAGTGCAAAAATTCCTAATTTACTGACTTTAAAATAATGTCTTTAAATACTGAGTTATAGTTTTAAGGTTGAATGAAATATTATAATTCATTTATAAGATTTGGTGGTTAGATTTTTATACAAAACTTAAATGGGTGAAGATAAAAATGAAACTAAGCACGGTAATTTCAAGTAGAGGTTTCCATATATTTTCATGTACCTTTTTAATTTTTTTATCTAGTTTAGGGCATGCTTCAGATTTTATTGAAACTCATTTGAGACAAAACTTGGTTCAGAAAATGTGTGAGGTTAAATAAGAATTCGATGTCAATTTTATGCTTTTCCCTCTTAATTACCATACCATAAACATTTTAATGTGCTATTAAAATGGTTATTAAAAGCTATTTAACTGGTGTGCATTATTCTATCAGTTAGATACACAGTAATTTATGTAGCATTTCACTCTTATTTGAAACTTACCTGTTCTGTTTTCCACTATATAAATAATGTGTTGAGAATCACTTTTGTGGGTAAATCTTTATTCACAAATAGAGCAAAATGATAGATTTCCCAGAAGTAAAAACTGCTTGTTTAAATTTTGAATATAGTTGAGAACTCTGATTAATATTGTTGAACATTTATTCAGAAATCGAGGGCCATTTGACCTTCAGTGTTAAAAGAATCTCAATAATATCGCAGGTAAAAGGTAGAGGTTGCAGTTGGCTTTATTTGGGTTCTTAGTTTGAGGTTAAATAGGAAAAGGATGTTAATCAGCCATTGTTTCTATATCCACCTTTTCCAATGGTCCATCTGTGTTTTTCCAGCTGTCATGCAAGTCTAGCTTTCTTCACTGTGATCCATTTCTCTCTCACCTGACTCCATAAGTTATTAAGGAAGAAAAAGAATTGCATATTGAAGTAAAACCCTTGCATTCATCCTTGTAAGCACATGTCCGTCAGACACTTCTACCCAGCATGTCTGTGAGATCATTCATGTCATTGCCTATGTCAGTATTTTGACACTCATGATTGTTTGAGTAGTCATGTATGTATACTGTATATACCACTCTTTTATTCAATATTAATGACTGTAATATCAACATTATAATAATAACTAGCAATAAGCAATACTTTGAATTGTGACTGTTGTGTAGTCCCGCCCACCAAAAGTATTATCTATAATTCTTCAATTCTGACGCTTGGTTTTACTCTTGAGTCTTTATTTGTCAGTGAGCAGTGATTTTTCTAACTCAAGATACACAGACATTTCTATTTTTAAATATTCTTTTGAGTAAACTGTCAATGAAAAATTCCTAGTGAATGTCTCTTCCCAAGGCCAAGGTTGAGCCAGTTTCCTACAGCCCATGATAAAGCGTCGGCGCCTCCTAAGCTGAGGATTCTGCAACCATGAGGAAAACTCACTCTGCACAGCATCTACCTGGGATGACCCCCGTCCCAAGGGGAAAATGGCACAAATGTGAATAATAGGCCTTTCTCTCTGCCCCTCCAATATCATGTCATTTGGTGGCACCGATGAAACTCCTGGGGGCTCTCATGGGATTCTACACTGCTGGCTATAGACCCATCATTCGTGCCCCTCTGCCCAAATTCACGCGGTGATGCCTAATCTCCAATATGAGGGTTTTTTTAGAGGTGGAACCTCTGGGAGGTGATTAGGAATGAGATTAGTGTCTTCATAAAAGAGCCCCAGAGAGCAACCTTGTCTCTTCTGCCACGTGAGGTTTTTTTTTTTTTAATGACTCTGTATGAAATAGGAAGCAGGCTCTCACCACACAGTGACTCTGCCACTGCCATGACCTTGAACTTCCCAGCCCCCAGGACCGTGAGAAATCCATTTCTGTTGTTGATAAGCCACCGGGTCTGTGGTGTTCTGTTACAGCAACCAGAACAGACCAAGACACTGCTTCATCTTCACTAGCAACGGGGGTTCATGCGATTCTAAAGGTTTCCAATTAGCATAACCACTTAAAACTGGGTACAGGGCCGGCTTAGCAGATAATCGCTATAAAAGACAAGCACAGGATGAAGCTTTCACACATAGGAGCCACTCCAAATATACGTTCAGGCAAAGGCTGCTTACTTCCTGAAAAATCTCTCCAGTCACACTTTGCAGTTTGTAATTTCCCATTTGCTCCCTCCAGTAGGTCACCTCTGAATACGTGTCTTTTCAAGTTAGAGCCTTTTAGCCCTGTTCTACCTCACATAATATTTAATGTCCTTTAAACAGGAGCATCTTAACACTTTAAAGTTATGCGTGTTTCTTCACCCCAATCACTGCGAGTTGCCTAAGGTTCCCTGGCGGTGGCCCTCATTTCTGCAGTTCTGCAGGGATGAGACGTGCTTCTGGTTGACTGTGTTGTAAGAGTGAGGAAATTCTATATGTTTCCACCTGACCGTTCTCCTTATGTGGGTCATTTCTCTGAGGGTCAGAGAGCCGATGCGGAAATTCAGAAACTCAGGAAATCGATCCATCTCAATGTTCCGTTCAGGAAATAACCACAGGATGGGTCACTGCCTGGCCCTACTGCACACTGAACTTGGACGGACGCCCTCTGCCACAAGACACCACAAGTACACCCCTTGAGTGGCATTTTGGTGTCGCGAATTAATGTCAGTTCAGAGCCAGTGTCTGCTCCTCTTTGAAAAGTCTGTGTTCCTCTCTCCCCTGTGTACTACCATTGTACTCAATTGTCTCAAGTCCCTTAAGGGTGACTTAGAGGAAGATTTATGTTCTACGCTGTGACAGTGCTTCAAACTCTTTCCTCAAATGGGCTGAGCCTCCCTTTTAATATTTAAGAACTATTTTTGAATAGTTTTATATTTACAGAAAAAAATTACACAGATTGTACAATTACTTGTAGCTCTCCCCCCGCCATCCCCCTTGTTAACATATTAATTAGTGTAGTTCCTTTATTACAATTGGTGAACCAGTATTGACATGTTATTATGAGCTGAAGTCCATCCATACTTCATATTTCCTTAGTTTTTACTGATGACCCTTCCTGCTCCATGACCCCATCCAAGACAACACATGACATTCGGTTGTACATCTTTGTAAGTTCTTCTGGGCTGTGACAGTTTCTCGGAGTTTCCTTGTATTTGATGAGCTTGATAGTTTCTGAGAGTACAGGTTGGCTATATTATAGGATAGCCCTCTATTGGAATTTGTCTGATGTATTCTATTGCTTAGACTGGGGGTACAGATTTGGGAGAAAGATCACAGAGGAACAGCTCCATTTTGTCATTCATGAAAAGGTTTCCCACAGCACCGTGATTCATTAATATCGGTAGTGAATTTGACTGCCTGACTGAGGTAGTGTTTGTCAGGTTTCTCTACTACAAAGTCCCCCACCCCTATTTTATACTTCACTCTTTGGAAAGAAGGAACAACATATACATAGCCCACACTCAAAGGGTGCGGAGCTACACTGTAACTTGAGGATGCAATGAAGTGTATACAGAGGTTATGGGAGATTTCTCTTCTCCAAAGTATTGAAATATTTTCTTTATATAAACTCACACATATTGATGTAATAGTTTGGGTTAGAATCCAATGGGGCTTTATGAGCTGTTGCTCAAATTGTTCCAGCAGCAATCACTGGGAACTCTGGCAGTTGGCTCCTGCGTGCCTTTCTAATGCTCTCATCATTGAAGAAAGTTTTGAGCAATTCCTTACTTGATGGAACTTCAGAGGCTCCAGACTCACCTTGTCTATGTCCTGCACGGCCACTATAATCAGCCATTTCTCAACAGAACCCTGGGAGTGTGGGCTGTTACAGGAGTGTCCTAGCTTCTAGGCCAGCTCAGCATGTAGAGCAAAGATGTATGTGTGTGTTCTAACCTGTGTATACACACATATCTATATGTATTTCTTTATTAAGGTAGACATGAATCCTTACCATCTCCAATTCTGATCCATTACCACATGGGTCACTCTAACTTCTTCACTTGCTTAGGAACGAAGTCCCACTCTGACACTGAGAAACCTGGCCCTCACGACCCCCCATCCGTTTGCGTCACTGGCCAATGCCAACATAACCATTGGCCGACATACAGAAGTATCAGAATCGTTAACCTGTGTCTCCAAGGAAGACAATCTCATCAAGTAGAGGGCAGAAGTTATGTTCAGTCCCTTTCGATCTTCTTCTTACAGACTCCATCCATTTCCAAAGTCACGTAGGTGAATGCTTTTCCACAACTCCCTTCAGGGTGGTGGTTTAATTCATTTGTGATACAGTTGGATTCTCTTTTCATAATCTGCATTCTTTCTGGGGATCTCACAACATCCTAAATGATTGTTTTCCTTTAAATTTCAAACCCAAAGGTTCTCTTTGCTACTAAGTTTTAAGGGTTTTTATAAATGGATACTTTCATATATTCAACATTCCAGTCATATTCAGAACAATTTCACAGCCCTAACATTTTCTGTGATTTACCTATTCATTACTCCCTAGTCCCCTAACCCCCTAGTAACCACTGATATTTGTACTTTCTCTATAGATTCGCCTTTTCTAGAATGTCATATACAGTAGCAGTGATCATATACTATGCAGCCCTTCAGACTTGTTTCTTTTACTTTGCAATATACATATACAGTCATTTTCTATTGAATTGCCCCCCTTTTTTTTGTCAAAGACCAGTTGACTGTGCTTGTATAGCTTTAAATCTGGGCTTTTCATTGCACCCCATTGATCTGTGTGTCTCTTCTTTGAGCTCTACCTCACTAGGCTGACTTCTAAAGCTCAGTAAGAAGCCTTGTGGTTGGGTGATATCAGTTCTTTCACTTTGTTCTTATTCAGCTGTAACTGTCCATATTTGTCTGTCCCTTCAAATTTGGGGTTGTCAATTTGTCCAGTGGCATCAGTTCTTAGATAGGTCTAAGAAAAGTTGTTGGTTTTTACTTGTTCAGCATTATGTCCTTATAATGAGAATTCTAGGCAATGATTTCTAAGGTTTTCATATGTCATAGCTGAAATTGGAAGACCTGGACAGACTTTTTAAAATAAAATAACACACTAGCTTTCATTTTAATCAAAGGGTTTTGGGCTTATTAAGTGACATGGGCCTGGAGGTTGGGTAAGATGTCATGAATATTATGGTAACTTATGTGGAGATTTGGTCAACACACATAGATGTTGATGATAATTTTCTGTTATATGGATCAAACAACATCGTAGTGTCTTGAATATCTCATTCCTGGGGACAATGTGACCAGTGAGCCAGCTCAGAGATCCCAGGAGACCAAATATTCTGATTAATGGTATGACTCTACTGTTCTTTATGGTAAGTGAACACCTCCTGTTTGGTGATTAAGTCCTATCACTGGCCTCGGCAACTGTGTGATCTAGTCAATCCAAATGAGATCCTGGAGCCCACTTCCGCTGAAACTAGCCCCATGGTTATACCTGCCCACCAAAGGAAGACAGCCACCGTGTTTTTCAGGAATTGTAGGTGCCACCCTCACCAATGTGTGTCTCATCAGCTCAGGGATGGGAGCTTCTTGACATTCTTGTGAGAGGCAGTTGAGGGTTGGTGTGAGTCTTGCAGAAATTAAATACATCCTCACCTAATTGTCTCTCAAAGTTTTGACTCCTTCCTTTACATCGTGCCTGGGAAGGTCTAGCCTATCAACTGCATTAAATGTGTGCTCCCCGTGAGCCCAAGTTGTGGCCAACCAAGCAAGTCGTTTGCCAGAGCTACTTTTAGCTGCATAACCCAAACGCAGAACATATTAAATACAGAATCTCTAGTAAAGGCATTTCCTGGTGGTGTTTTCTGACTTCTCAGTATTATCCTTAACACCCACTATCACACTTATTCCCGAGGCTTCTCCGACATTCTTGTGAAATCCGGATATTGTTTTGTGAGTAAGCTATTTTCTCTTGGGTCATAGTGTGTACCTGGTCCCCCGGGTCATACTGATATTTGACTTTAGCTATGGGTCTGGTGCCAATCAGGGGGCGATGATGGTGGGTTTGAGGAAAGTAAGTATCTTCATACAAGACATATACCCCAGGTCATGTTAACAGAGCATTTTTAGCAAAGGCAGGCATGTCTCCTCAGACACAGATGGAGAGTTACTTCCACGGGCAAGGGAGGCTCAGAATGACCGGGTGTACCAGACTGTCACTTTCAATGGTGTACCGCCAGATGCTTTCATTCTAAGTGTCCAAGTCCCTACATTTCCCACTCAGGCCTAACTGCCACATGAGAAACGGAGCAAGATTATCAACTAAGTCAGCCTCTAATTCTACAAAAAGCACAATTAAACCTGATGTTTAATAGTCAAGCATCTTGACTCTGAGACTGCATGAAATACAAGAGATTATTCTAGTCAATCATTGAAACTATCTGGTTCAGAAATCAGAAGTTGAGCTAATAATTTAGCAGCATGTGCTCCCAGGAACTGAACTTCACTGGTCCTAACATCACAGCCACAGGTAACAGCTTGATTCCCTGTGGCATCAGTGTAAAGCATAGATTGTTACTATTTCATTTTCCATAACCAGAGGCTCAGCAAGACCGTGGCTCAATCAGCCCCCAAATTCTATAACCAAGGGACAGTGTCCTAGGCCCACTGCTGGCACCGATTCTGTATCAGTCGTGGCCCTGTCACAAGGCAGACACTGTAGTAATAATGTGAGCAGACACATAACTTGCTCCGTCAAGCATTCTCTTAACACAATTAGAACTGCAACTTCAGGCACTGCCCAGGTGTCATGGTTTATTTTCCTCCAAAATTCTCACTGCCATTTATAAAATATATATATTACTTTTATGTGTTATATGTGCCTTATTACACTGCACTGTAAACTGCAGAACATTAGAGATGTTTGTCTCTTCTGTTCATTGCATTCTGCCCAGCACCCAGAAGGATGCTTGGGATGGAACAGTTCTCAGTAAACGTTTCCCAAAGACGTGAAACTCCATTCCAAGTGAAGAAAGAGGGCTTCCTATAGAAGGAAGGGTTTGGGTTTCCTTCTCAGAATTAGTACACAATATAATCCAAATATTTTAAAGATCTATACACACAATCACGTATGTGTCCATACATATGTGTGTGTGTATGTCTGATGAGATTTTTCATGATAGATCATTCTAAGACAAATGACGTCTTTACCAATGGTTTTTGGCTTTAAACATTAGAGGTGTTTTGTGGCGATGCATAACATTTTTCTCTACCATTTGGAAAAAAGTAAAGAGGCTTAAAAAATCATTTAAAAATTATGTTGATAAAATTGAGATGTACATATCTGACGATATAGCAATGAAGTTGTACATTTAATGAATGTTTATTGCTTTTAGCTTCACTAAACAAACTAATATATCTGACATTGAAAATTAATATGTCCTAATACCCCACTTTAGAAAAAGTATTTTATCTGCACATTGGTTATATTTGTCTTTTCCATTTATGTCCTGGCCTTCTTGCCCAGGGCAAAAGGAATGAAAAAAGTCTAGTAATGTTATTTATTACAAAAAGCAATCAACCATAAAGACTATAATTGAACTCACAAGTGTAGTCATTACATGATTAATTACTTTGGTAGATCGGCCTTCTGCATGTATCATAAAAGCATTCAAAGGAGCTAGAACAGACTGTTGAAAAAAGCAGACTTGTCTTCTACATAATCACTGCCATCCGTGGCTTGTTTTCAGTATTTCTTGGTTTTCATCATTTTTCCTCCCTGCTAATCCTCTATCTTAACTACAATTTAAGATAAATGTTTTGATGATTAAGCGGTAGTGGTGCAGGCGTCAGCTGAGGCAAATGCTTTTTTGAGGTTTTTGTCATGCATACAAAAGATTAAGCTCAACAATTCATTTGTCATCTCATGTGTCTGTTGTCACTTGGTTTAATGCTGCAGTCATCTCTGATCTTTCTAGAACGGTTCATTTTAGTAGGTGGTGCGTCACTATCTTTTTTCCCTCACGTTAAAATCAGTTCAATGGCATGAGCACGGCTCTGAATCAAACAGTGCAGAGAATGAGGTCAGACGCGGTGCAGACGGATGAGTAAGAGATACTTGCCTTGGCTCTGTTTTCACATCTAGATAGAAGGAAACATCTAGAACTTGGGCCACCATCCTGGAATCTCGAGGGGAGTCAGCCTCAGGACTGAACGGTCATGCTTCAGAGGACAGATTAGAGAGGCAGGAAGAACCTAGATCATGGATAATGTCGTTTGACTATTGAGACGAATAAAGTTAAAGTGGTGTCCTGAATCCAGACTTCTGAGTCTCGTCAGGCTGTTTCTCTCCCTCAGAAGTCTGTAGTGCGCTTCAAGTAAACCTATGCTTTTATCAAAACCCTTTAGCTTTACGATGAAAAGCAACAGGAATGTACCTGAACTTGTTTCTCGCAGTGTAACTCAAAGTAATCTTTATATAATCTCATCCTTCGAAACTATTTTTTCATCCAAAATTACACTGAAATTTCTAATATCGGTGCTTTGATTGAAACACCTGGTGGATGATACACCACTTTCTTACCTGTTTGGTAAAAATGTGAGTAGCCACCTCTAACAGCTGGTTCTCCTGGGACTAAGCGTCTCCTACAAACTGGGTCTTACAAGTTCTTTCTTGGATTTTAGAAAGGACTCTGGAAAATGACACTCACATCTGTTGTTCTAATAAGTCATAACGATAGAAGTCTGGAATGTCGGTACTCATGGTTTCTGTCAAAAAGATTTAGGGAACTGTGGAGACTCATTTAATTGGAAGAAAGAAAAGTAGCAGAATTAGCCATGCGATAGGGATGTGATAGAACAGTTTTAAAGAGATTGTTACACATTCCATGTGAAATACTGAAATTATGTCACAAATTGAAAAAGAAAAGAGAAAGCAGAGGAAACATAGAGGCAGTAGGATTGAATATGAAATGATTTTTTAAATTTTTTAAACTTTATTGAGGAATAATTGACAATATAATAGTATATATTTAGTGATTTGGTATACTTGGTATACATACATTACTTGGTAGAATGATTAGTAAGATCAAGGTAATTAAGACATCCCTCACCTTACATACTTACATAGGTAATTCTTTTTTTTATATTTGGTAAGAATGCTTAAGATCTCTTCTCAACAATTTTCAAGTATCGTCGTCGGCGGCGGCGGCGGCGGCGGCAGCCGTCCGTCTCGAGAGACGATGGTGTAGCTTCTTAAGAGTCTATCTGCACCGCCGAGAATGGCTGTGCAGTCCGACTCGGGAGTGACACGGTATCTGTCTCCTCCCGTGTTGAATCGACATCTTGCGATGACGCTGGAGTGTCCTCTCCGGTGAAGCTGAAGCTACAGAGCCTGGGCAGGGTGATATGGAGGGTCTGCTGTTGCCCATGCAGCAGACCCCCCCTCTCTTCGCAGCTGAAGGGTCCAAGGGAAAGACGGAGTCGATACAGCTTGGCTTCAGGTGCGCCGCAGGAGTTGCCGGTGTTGACTACAACGTCAAACCGCCTTAGGGACTCCGGCTCCGGATTTTCTGTCGGGGTTTACTCCCTTAGCCTTTCCCCTGAAGAGGTATGCCGCAAGGCAGCGGAGGTTTTTTGGAGTCAGAGTTTTCCTTCTCTGATGTGCCCTGACTGGAAGATCGAACCAGCGACACTTAGCTCGCAGGCCGATGCTCAATCCACTGAGCAAACCAGCCAGGGGCAAGTATACACTACTGTTATTAACTATCTATACATTAGATACTCATTACTCTTCTTATAACTTAAAATGTGTGTCCTTTGACCTACGAAGCCCTTTTCCCATTCCACTCCTCATCCACTGGTAACCAGTATTCTATTCTCTGTTTCTATGAAATCTGCTTTTAATTTTTTAAAAAGATTTCACATATAAGTGATACTAAATGGCATTTGCCTTTACCTGTCTTGTGACTCTTGTCTGGCATATTGCCCTACAGATTCATCCATGGTGTTTCAGCAGGCAGCATTCCCTTCTTTTTCATGGCTGGTAAGCGTAGTTAAATCACATAGAGGTATTTATCCATAATTTTTTCACTGAGAATTAGTTTATAGTTGATTCTGATTATTTTCAGCAAGCGATCTATAAGAAACAAGTGGAAACTTATTTAGTCCTGGTCTGTTTTTATTATTTCCTTTGAATTCTCCTGTTCGCTTACACTCATTTTTCATCCTGAAGATTTCTCTGTGATTATCCTTGGCAGGAATGCACTCTGAGAATGATCGGTGTTATAGTGCTGATTTCTGAATGGGAAAAATAGTGTGCGTGTGGTAGCTTGTTAATTAAATATACCAATGGTCCGCTTCCAAGTTTTACGATCTGGAATGGGCCCCAGATTAATTAAATCCCTTTTTAGCATAACTAACTCTGTGGTGTGACAAAGCTGATGAAGATTACTTCTCATTTACTATATTGTCAATGAGAAGAATATATGATGAAATTAAGATGTAAATGACAAAAAAAGTATCTGTAATCATTCTGAAATCACTATTTTGGTGGCACCATATTTCCTTTTATGGCTTCCATAAATAATTTCCTTCAGAAGTGGAACGCAGATGTTTTTCTAATCAAAGATGAGAATGTTTCACTTACCCAGAACTTTCTCATGCCACAAACCAAGCTCCCTAAAAAAGATAGCCAATAAAACTGAAATAAAATTGAAATAGGTGAAGTAAGTCATTTCTGGACAGCGACACCAGATATACGTCAGGATGTAAAAATGATATACACTTAGGGAAAATATGAACATATTTAGCATATTATAACAGATAAAAATTATTATAGTTTAAAATGTTACAAAAGACCATCTTTATTTTTTCATGAACATTCCCTTTAGCAATATGTATAGTTTCGGATTAATCGTTTTAAAAGTCTGATTGAAATGGACTTGTAGCTAACACTCAGCAAATATGCGTTGGTATGAAATGATTCCATGGCATGTTCTGATGTGCAAGGCTTTTGGCAGCAGGTGTACATACATGTGTTCATATTGTAGAAATGCAAGTTGGTATAGTATTTGGTGCAAAAATTAAAAAAAGAATTTAATAGTATGTTTTGTTTTTCCTTCAGTCCGTGGATTGTTGTTTACCATTTATTTAAGTTATGTACTTTTCAGAAGAGCAGAAATTAAAATGTTTCATGATGTCCAACCTATCAGGTTTTAAAAAAAGAATCATGACTTTTTTTGTCAGATTGAGACATCTTTACCTAAACCATTTTTTCTGTATTTTTTATCTAAAAATTGAAATATTTTTAGGAGCATATTAGGTCTGTGATCCACTTTGAGTTAATTTGACTCTCCTTTCTCTATTTTTTGAGCTTTGTAGAAAAATCAAGTGACTATTTTATATATGTGTTCATATGTCATGTTGTGTTTTTTCCTTGTGCTCTGGGCCTACACCTTCACACAAATACCACCACATTCTGACCACTCCAATTTACAGTAAATGATTAAAATATCAACCGTGTGTTTTCTCACTTTGCGTGGTTTGTCTAAAATCATTCTTGTTACTTTAGTTCCAACATTTTACCTAGCAATTTTAGGGTTCATTTGTTGATGGCTACTAAAACCCCACACAGATTTTAACAAAATGCTTTTTGGCATTTTTCTTGAGTCCGTGTGGAATCCTGTAGATGAGTTGGAGAAAACTTGGCGTTCTACAAACACTGACTCTACAAATTAATTAAATTAAAATGTGTTTCCAAATGTTTAGATTTACTTTGATTTACTGTCATCTGTGATTATTTATTTGTTTGTTGAATTTATTTTGCAAACAGATCTTGTTAGAAGCAAACATTTCTGTTCAATTTATTTGAAAGGGTTTTTTTGTTTGTTTTCTACTGATTTTTATTGAACATTACTCTGAGTTTCAGGTGTACAAAATAACGCTTCATTGTTATATATTGTGAAATGATCACTAGAATACGTTTAGTTAACATTCCTCTTCTCACATAATTACTGTGTGTTTTTCTATCATGAGAATTTTTAAGATCTTCCTTCTTAGCAACCTCCAAATAAACAGCTCAGCATTACCTGGAGTGACCATGTTGTACATGACATTCCCATGACTGACTTATTTTATAACTGGCACTTTGTGTCTTTGACCAACGTCATCTATTTTGCCTGCCTGCCTCCCCTTACCTTTGACTCTGCATCTAGGAATTCATTTTTTTGTATATTTTTTATTTTTATTTTTAGATTCCCCATATAAGTGAGATCATATGGTACTTGTCTTTCTCTGGCTTATATTTTACTTAGCATAATGCTCTCTATGTTGCTGCAAATGTCAGGACTGCCTTCCTTCTTGCGTCTGAATAATATTCCACTAGACATGAAATCCTCCCTATCCCTTTATTCCTTGACAGATTCTTATGTGTTCATTACTTGGCAATTGTGAAGATTGCTAGAATTAAAAATGGAGGTCATGTATCTTTGTGAGTGAGCCTTTTTGTTTCCCTTGGATAAATACCTAGAAGTAGAAATGCTGAATCATCTGGTAGTCCTATTTTTAATTTTTTGAGGAAACTTCATACTGTTTTTCTTAGAGATTATACCAGTTTATATTCCTACCACCAGTTCACCTGGATTCTCTTTTCTCCATATTCTTGCCAATTCATGTTATTATTTTTTTTTTTTTTCTTTTCGATCATAGCTATTCTAACAGGTATGAGGTGGTATCTCATTGTGGTTTTCATTGGCATTTCCCTGATGCTTACTGATGCTGAACACCTTTTGTATGTCTTTTCTTCCCATTTTAAAATCAATGTTGTTCTGCTATTTAGTTTTATGGGTTTTTATATATTTTGGATATTAACCCCTTACAAGAGATATGATTGGCAAGTGTTCTCTCCCATTTGGTAGGTTGCCTTTCCACCGTGTTGATGGCTTATTTTGTGCAGAAACTTTTGAGATTGATACAGGCTCACTGGTTCTTTTTCCTTGTGTGTCGCCTTTGCTTTGGTGTAAAATACAGAAAGTCATCCCCAAGACTGACATCAAGGAGCTTACTGCCTATGGTTTCTCCTAGGAGTGTTATGGTTTCTGGTCTCGCATTCAAGTCTTTAATCCATCTTGGGTCAATTTTGATGTACTGTGTGTCAGATAATGATTCTAACAGTATCTGAAATAAACGGCTTTTGGTTCTACTTTCTGAAGAAGAAAATCATCTTCCTTCCAACTTCACATTCAGATTGGATATAGGATTGCTTTCTATGAAATATGGAAGTCAACCTTTCTGAGCTTGGTAAGATTATGATTACTCTTTTATTTGTTGTATGGTTCTCTGGTTAAGCCTTTAGGTGAATTATGTTGTGAAGAATACTGTTTTATCTGAGATAAAATTATTGACTATTATTGAGTTTTTAGGCTCTCTTCATTTAAAGATTGTCAGATTATGGAACCATCTACAGGTTTTTTATTTCTCATTTCATAAATTGATGAAAGTTGTAAGTTCTTTAATCAATTTTTAAGCCTCATTGTATTTTTCAATTTTAATGTTTTATTATCTATGACTTGGCACCTTGAATAGTCCATTTATAGAAATTTATTTCTTTAGAAATGTAATTCATGTTCATTTTTTAAAAATTATAAAAACTTGCAGACTTATTCATGTGTAGCAAACCTATTTTAATTATGTAGCTTCTTCAAATGAGGACACTGAATTAATTTTTGTCTGTCTTTACTCCTTATATAAATAAGAGCTAGATAACTGTATACAGAGACACAAGGTCCCCTTTTTTAGTGCTTAATTACCTCTCAGATGTTTTCTCCCTTAATGATGATGTACGAAATCCCTCCCGCAATGTTCTCTGTGACAGCACACATACAAATTATGTTAACATTCTAAGGAATGCAAATTCTTTGGCCTGGGACTTTTATCTAATTTAAAATGGTTAGGTGGTTTCCCCCCTACCTTCTCATCAACCAGGACCCATAATTCCCTCTTTGCCATGTTATTTATGAAGGCAACATACAGTAGGTTATCTGGTTTTTATTTTTATTTTTTGGTTTGTTTGTTTGTACTGACACGCATTTTTACTAAAACTTTTGTCATTGTGATACGGTTTGTTCCCATTCTTATTCTATTTCTTGCTAGGCACATGGCCTAAATAATAAAATTGGTTCTTCTTATCTTCTATTTTTCTAGAATTAAGCTGCATATCAGAGATTTCCTTCTTCATTGAATATGTCACATTTCATTTTCTTAGAGAATTGTTCACCATCACATGATCAGAAATATAATTTTTAGAAACCTTCAGTATTAAATTATGAAGTTTGTAGACATGATTTAAACATTTTTTGAAACTCTCAACTTTTTTTCTGGAAATCTAGGTTAAGTGTCTGTCTGCCTGTGAAATGTGTGATTTCATCCTGAGGTTTCTGAATCTATGATTTCTTTACTAAGACATCAGCTTCTTAAACTGGTGGAGTATGATGGGCGTTTTAATAAATAGTGATGATAGCTGGATAGCTATTTGCAAAAAGATACAACTGACTTCATACCTCACACTGTAAGGCAAGATAAATTCCAAACGTATCATATACTAAATGCACTAGCAGGACACAGGTAAATTCTTCCATTACTATAATGTAGGAAGGCCTTTCAGCTGCAATTTAAGAAGCAGATTCATTTTAAAAACTCAGTCATTCAACTGCAAAGAACATAAACATAGTAGAAAACAAATGATAAAAATGAAAAAAATTCAAGTTATAGATTAATAAAAATAATAAGATATATTTTAAATGGTGGTACACATATATTTCTAATTTATATTCTTCAAATTCATATACATACTTAGGAATAAAGATACTGGAAGGCTAAGCCAGTAACTAATGGAACTGTAACCTATTAAAGGTAGGGGAGAAGGGGAGAAGCAGAGATAAGATGGATGGGCATTTGACTGGTAACATTTAAATAATTCAACTCAGGATGTAGAAAGCTGGGAACAGCATCAGTTCGACTATATAAGAAAGTTAGATAATTTACAAATTCATAACTGATTCAGTCAGAGAGCTAAGGCTCCAAGGTGGTCAGTTAGGCTAAAATCCAAGGAAAGGCAGACACTTTCAAGGAAAGATGAGGTGTGAACACTGAGTGCATGAAGAAGAGAGGTGAGTTTTTTAAAATTATTGAATTGATAAAGACCAAAGATGCCACACCCCCCAAAAAAATTAACATAGTAGGCCTGAGGCTGCTATCTTTAAAAGGCATGCCTGTAAAACAGGGCTTTGGCGGGTGTCTGGGAATTCGATTTTGGGAAGGTGTCCACCATTCCGTAATAGGAATGTGCCTCCCTGGTGCAGCCAGTGTGGTTTACGTGGAATAAATACTTTTCTCCTGGGGCCTGGGATTTTGTTAAAAGCTAGGCAGGGGTGCCTATGTAACCACCCCCGATAAATATCTTGGGCTGCAAATCTCTAATTAGCTTTCCTGGTAAATAACACTTCACATGAGTTGCTATTTATTGTTGCTGGAGGAATTAAGTATCGTTTTAAAATATATAGTCCTCTGGAAAGGACTTTCTTAGCAAACACAAAAATGCATTAATAAAAAAACATGATATATTAGTTGACATCAAAATTGGGAACTTCCATTCATCAAAAGACATGAATAATTTTTAAAAACTATCAAGGAGGTCTCTATGTGACCAACATATTTCAGCAAAAGAATCATAGCAGAATATAGAAAAGTTTCTTTAAGACACAGACAATATTGTCAATATTACAGAGGACAATGAACAGAACAGGATCATGCATAAAAAAAAAACCTGCTAAGAAATAATCACTCACGGTTTTTTACCACATAAACTCAATTGAAAAACCAAGCGGTACAGTTTTATCCCTACCAAACTGGTAAAAGTCTAAAGACAGCTGTGGATAATGTGGAACAATTGTGTTCTTTAAAATCTAACAACCCTTTCTATTAAGCGTAAATACATACACATTTTTCCAGTGGTTCCACCTTTAGGCACCCTAGAATAATTCATGTGCATATGTGTGTGTGTGTGTGTGAGTATACTCACACACACACACACACACACACACACATACATACATACATACATACATACATATGTAGCCCAGATATCTGTGGTCATCTTAGCTTGTAAGAGCAAGAAATCAGATGTAATGCCAATGACCATAAATAGTGGTGCAGTCATACAGTGGAATATTAAGCACCTGTTTGATTATAAGAATTTTTCAATTGCTTTTCCTGAAAATAATTAAAGTACATGCATACCCATTGTAAAATTAAAGTTTCCAATAGTTTTTTTAAGCGCTACTTGTAACCTCGCCCCTTGGAAATACGCACTGCTGTTATTTCTTCCAGTTTAATTTCTGTGTGTAAGGACATAGTCCATGCAGTTAGCCAGCACTAGCTCCTACACTTCCATGCTGTTTGATTTTGGCTTCGTTATTTAACTTCTTTAAGATCCATTACCTAATCTGTTAAAAGAGGATAATATTTTTAATGATTTCATAGGTAGTTTTGTGATCAGTAATGAGATAAATAGGTAATGCATCTCATCCTCTACATTGTCAGTCTCTACTTCCCCCTCTTTCCTGTGAGTATTTCTCTCTGTCTCTCTCTCTCTCTGTCATACACACACACACACACACAGAATATGGCTTACGTTCTGCGAAGTTCTTCACCCACAACCACGTTGGATATGGGCATTGGGGAAAAAACACTCTTTTTGGAAACCCAACACCTCTTGTGTGGAAGGTTCAAAGGATTTTGGACTCTTGAGTAATATAAGCGTGTTTTATTGGCTGTGAAAATACTGACAAATATTAGTAATTGTCTAGTATACTTCTTCCAATCAATTTCACACATAAATAGCCAGAGCTGAAGTTCTCATCCAGATATAGTTGTTAGGCCTGAAGAATCTCACTTTTTACTTGTTGGGTTTTGTGTTCTTCCTGTCTCCTGTGCACTGAAGTAGCATCGACTATTCTGAATGCACGTGAAAGAACAGGATCAAGTGGCGACCCCATACCTTATCCTGACCCTCATCCACGTGCTCCCTAAAACAAGAGAACACTTAGGAAAATTGTTGGAAAGAGTTTGGCCACAGTCCGTCTCCTGCTCTCGCTGCCCTTTAGCAGGCAGAGGTAATAAATGCACCAGACTGGAATACAGTGGGATTGATCTTTTTCATCCCTGCTTTATTCCAAATTAATGAATTCTCAGCGAAATTAGCCTGCAAGCCACAGGCAGATGGATTCTCAAGCCTTATATATATTTGATCTCTGCTTCCCTCCCTCCTGGCTCCAATGTCAGTTTATTAACTGAAATGACAGAGAAGATTGAGCACATGCTACACCTTAACTTTCTTCTGTAACAGTACAAGAGGTCGTGAGATTACCACCTAGGTCAGCAGGTTATCTATCTCCCAATATACAGCGGACAACAATTTGAACAAATACTTTGCTGTCACATAATAAGAATCATCAGCTCTGTAGCTTCCACTGTCAGAATGCTTGGCGTTGGCTTCCTCACCTTCTCCAGCCAGTCCCACGGTGGTTATTCTGTTAATTGCAATAGAATCTTCAAGGTACCAAATTCTATATCAGCTGTCATTAAATTTATCTCGATGTTACATTAAAGACATAAAAAATAATGGTCACTTAAAGAAAGTAAGTTTTGAATGTTTCTCTTTTGTAAAAGGATTCAAGACCTAGACAGACCAGGGTTAATAGTGATGTTATAGGCTGTGGGCCCCCTGGCTGGTTTGGCTCGGTGGATTGAGCGTCGGCCTGCGAGCTAAGTGTCGCTGGTTCGATCTTCCAGTCAGGGCACATCAGAGAAGGAAAACTCTGACTCCAAAAAACCTCCGCTGCCTTGCGGCATACCTCTTCAGGGGAAAGGCTAAGGGAGTAAACCCCGACAGAAAATCCGGAGCCGGAGTCCCTAAGGCGGTTTGACGTTGTAGTCAACACCGGCAACTCCTGCGGCGCACCTGAAGCCAAGCTGTATTGACTCCGTCTTTCCCTTGGACCCTTCAGCTGCGAAGAGAGGGGGGGTCTGCTGCATGGGCAACAGCAGACCCTCCATATCACCCTGCCCAGGCTCTGTAGCTTCAGCTTCACTGGAGAGGACACTCCAGCGTCATCGCAAGATGTCGATTCAACACGGGAGGAGACAGATACCGTGTCACTCCCGAGTCGGACTGCACAGCCATTCTCGGCGGTGCAGATAGACTCTTAAGAAGCTACACCATCGTCTCTCGAGACGGACGGCTGCCGACGTATAGGCTGTGGGGTCTCAGGCATCCAGTCTCTTGTATGTTCAGTGGTCTTTGTGACAAGTTTCCAAACGCAAGGACCAATTTTTTTTTTTTTTTTTTTTACAGCCATACTATCTCTGGTTAACAAAGCCATATCTTAGGAAGCAAGAAGAAGGGGGAAGTAAGCATAAAACAAAATGTAGCCAGCAGAATCCGCCCCCCTTTTTAGAGATTTCTGGGAAGCAGAATCTGACCGTTTTTGTTTGGAAATATAACTTCATACCCTAGGACAAATCCAATCTTTAGTTAGGTTTCTAAAAGAAAAAAAAAATAATGAAGAAGAAAAAAATAATAATGGAGAGGAAATGACAGGCAGGTAACTAGGATTCTCCGCGGTCTAGTCCTACAGTATTTTTGTTTTCTGTGGCATTGGTATGCTGTACGGACTACCATAAAGCATAAGAGTGGGTTGTTGTTGACTTGACTCTCACAAAACTTTTTGGAGTTGCGTGGAAGCGTATTTTGCAAATTCAATAAACAGTATATGTTTTAATATATTAATTTCCTGATAAGCCTACTTTAGTATTCCAGTACATGAAGGCCACCTTCCTTTTTTTCTTCTGACAAGTTACACCAATATGGCTTTAAAGAAAATGCCCTACAGTAAATTTCAGACTAGATTTCAGTTTGTCTGTTGACACTACTATTATTTTTAATGGAGTTTTCTGAGACAATGAAACAACTCACAAGATTACGCTTTATAGATGAAACCCACTTTATACATTAAAAATTAACATTTTAGAAGATAATGCTGCCTGTCACTGCTAGAATAGCGCTCACTTACTGCTCATTTTTGTCCTATAGCAAGGCTTCTTGCTAGATACACCCAGGAAATGTGATATATAGCATGTTTTCACACGAGAATCAAATACAAAGCAGTAATAATGTGAAAAAAGAGGTAGATTTATTTGTTAAATTGAATGAATTGTCAAATACACACATATTATAGTTCTTGTGCTTCTAACAGAAGTCAATGTGAATTTTAAACAGAGAAAAACATTCTGTAAATAATTTATTATCACAAAACTCTCAATTGAGCAATTCTTTTTCGTAAGATCAATCGGGATTCAAGAGAGTTTTACGGTGATTGTTACTTATGCATCTCCTACCACAGTCCATTCATTTGCTCAAGGGTGTATCCACACATCAGATTAACAACACCAACAACAAAACTTGCCTAACCGAGTATACGTATGGTAATAGAGCATTATGCACAACCACCAAAGTTAAGGTCACCCAAGAGTCTATTGAGGGATCTGTAAATGTTAAACAAAATGTAGTGGATACATACAATAGACCACAATTCAGCTTTAAAAAGAAAGGACATTTTGATACGTGCTACAACATGGTTCAACCCTGAGGACATTATGCTGCATGAGATAAACCCATCTCTCTCTCTCTCTCACACACAGACACACACACACACACTATGATCGCACCTCCACGAGATGCTTACGTTATTCAAATTCATAGAGACAAAGGGTAGCTGCAACTGAACAGAGAGCATGGAGCAGAGTTGGCACTGCAGATACAATAGAACAGCCATTTTCTACCGGTGAGCTGCAGAATTTTTAAAACCTGCACTGCCTGGCTGTTTAGTCAGGGGCCCTGACTTCTTTTCCCATAGACTGTCAAATAACAAAGGACACCAGCCAGCACAACAATAGCTTTTTGGTGTGAAGGAGTCAGAATTATTCTTGTTTTTTGGTCACATCAGAAAAAAAAACCCTGGTGTGTCACAGAACTTTGGTCATTAGTTTGTGTGCACCGTGAGAGGGTGACGGGTGAGCATCGCTGTGCTAGAGGGTGTCCCCACCTGTCAGTTTGTTAAGAAACCCAACTTCACATCACAGACAAAATATTGCACCTGCCTAATCCCATGTATCTGGCCCTGTATCTGATTTCATATAGTGTGTTTGTGTGTACGACACTCTGGGGTGTAATCCCTGTATTTAATATAGACTATGAGAGATGAGTTTATGCTTTCAGACTAGGAAACATGGCTACGTAGTGGGCTTTCCATTTTCCTTTCCTTATTCATCATTGCTACTTCCTTTGGTCTGTCCCTAGCCATGAAGACTGTCCCAATGTTAAAAAGGTGCAACGTTGTTTAAATGTTAGAGTTAATATCAGAGCAGATAAGAACATAGTAAAATATTAATTTAAGGAGACTTGTTTTATGTTTTATTACCTCAATTTCAGGGAATGGCACACTTGCCACAAGGTATTTAAATTCCAGCATTTCAGATCATTTTATTAAAACATTGCATGTAAAATAGAAAATGAAAAAGAAAGGGAACTCTAATATCATTTTATAAACTTAATATACGAGTATTTTCCCATGTGTTAAACATAAAAAATAAACTTTGCATAACAGTTTTTTCTTTACTTAAAAGAAACTATACTGATCATATGAGTATGAAATATCACTTAAATTAGAATAACTATTTAGTAATGCAATTTATGTTATAACATCAAAAGCATGGGTTCTAAGGGAATATTTTCATTGACACAGGTTATTTATTTATGTATTTATTGTTTTTGGCCAATGTTTTTATCCCGTATTCTAGAGTTGCTTATATACGTAAATGGTCGTGTCGGGTGAGGGGAAAGAGGCGGTCCCTGCAGATTCCCAAGGAAATGTCAGGAAGGAGAAACATGGCCGGCAGCACCGTCCATTCGTTTTGGCTCTCTGGGTGAATTGCACTTCCCTTATATAAGCATCTGATCTCAGGCTTTTCACACTGAGAACATTTGAAGTTTCAGCTGGACGACAGAATGAAATCCTAAGAGGACCATAATCCAACTTCCCCCTAACAGCAGGCTTGTTTGTATAGGCAGAGGGACTCACCTTTCCATTTCAGATGACTAGATGTTTGCGCGACACCTTAGAACTGCTTGCCTCATTTACTGGGACAAAATTAGAGAGTGGCCTCTCGGGACACTTTTACCTGGAAAATTATAGCCCTCGTACACAACTCAGGTTGTAACACATTTGACCATTGTTTGGTGAAAGCAATGTCATAAGATTAAGTATGTTTACTTTTTTCTTCACAAGAACATAAAAATTATGGAAGGGGAACTTAACAAGAAATTGAAAAAGGTAACACAAATTGTTTTCTTTTAGCATGACAGAATAGGTTCCACTTTTTGCTTGTTTCTTTGAACAGGGATTTTGGTTCAACGTTTTGTTTTTAATATCTGCTTCTGCCTCCCCCTCTATCCGTTTGGCTGCCACCACAGCCCCCACCCCTTGGTGCTCCACAGCTTGAAGTGCCGTAGGAGTCGCGTGGATGAGGGTACCCCCTTTCCTTGCGAGGGGGAAGCCCCCTTTCTTATCTGCCAACCCAATCTCAGCCACTTGAGTAGAGATCACCTTGGGTGCTTGAATAACTGTCTGGAACTCCACCATATTAATCAGCTGAGCTTCTGTAATCTTCATAGTGACTGCTTCCACCAAAGATGACAGAGGCCCTCTGGTCACTGGAGCACTATGTGAGTGACCACAACTGCCATGTGAATCCCTGTAGGAACCGCCACTTGGGTGACCTGAATAGTCACGATCACAGCCATCACCCTCTCTCTCTCACTGTAGCATCTTGAAGGGTAGTCATCACATGCACTGGAATGACCATAACCATAGTAGGTAGAATCTCTTGCTGGTAGTAGCACATAATCTCTTCATGAGAACTTGTGTAATCTTTTTAGTAGAATATCCATCACCTCCGGGGGACAAATAAACATCTCTACGAGAAGGCAGCGGTCCCCTTCGAGGTTGGCCTCCATAACTATCTCTTTTAACGTGATACAAGAGCTCTTCCTCCCATCCCACTGCGGCTGCCAACTGGTGCTGATGGAGCTGATTTTTCAGGAGGAGGACCCCAGTTCTTGGCGGTGGTTCTCTTTTCGGTGAAGGTGGTCCCCTGGAAGAACTCATGCTCAAATTTATGGAATGGCCATCATCATCCATGTGTTCTCTGTGTGAGAGAGGGCCCTCAGTTCCTCCGCTTCCTCCTCTTCCGCCTCAGAGGCCACTTGGAGGGTCCCTGCTTGGTAGAGGTGCAGGTGGTCCACGTTCACCACTTTCAAATGGTGGGGTAGTTGCTTGTTCTACCTCGATGGCTTTTCCACCTAAGGGCTTCCTGTTCCTGTCTCTGGTTGCATCTGCTGGGCTTTCAAAGGTGACAGAAGCAAACCCTCTCAACTTGCTGGTTTCACGGTCTGTCATCAAGAGTACTTCCACTGTCCATTCATGTTTGGCATATTGCTTCATGGGCTTTCTCTTTGGTTTCTGTATTGAGGCCCCCTATGAAGAGCTTGTCTGGGTGGTCAACCATTTTTACCCCATGGTGAGAGTCGAAAGGGTGATGATACTTTCAAGCTCCTGGGAGCTACCTGATAGTGGCTTCTGAGGCATTCAAACGACAGAGGGCTGCATGCTCCAGGGCAGTGTTTATAACAGAAACATTTCAATAATAAAATTATCGTGGAATTTATTAATATGATCTGACTATTTCTATTTAACAGTAGCATCAATATAGGAATATATTGAGGATTTTACCTGAATTTATTGCAAAATATGCTTCCTTCCTAAGTCTTCAGATACCTAGTTTTATCTTAAAAGGGTCTTTTAGCATGACAAGATTGCAGCAAATTAAACGACAGAATTTAAGAGGTCCAAATTGCCAGGTATGTGTACATTTTGAAGTTGTTCAAGAGGCATGATTATTCATTTGCAATTCAGTTTCCAAATCTGAATACAATATATACAGTGTTTGTCACAATTCCTTCTTTAGAATTCTATAAACTGACACATTTTATGTTCAGAGTCTTCAAAAATATACTTTTGGCACCAAGACAAGCTACATTATTGGAAGATTATAAACACTGCATTTTCCTCTCTGAACTCTGTTTTCATAATAATGCTGCATTGTAACATCTATAAATATCGTATATTTGCAGTGTGTCTGGCATTGGGCAGGAGACAGGCATGTATGAGATGTGTTAAAAGAATAGAGAAGAATTTGATTTGGTTTGGTTTGGCTTTTGTTGCTTATATCACAAGGTTACAAATTAGCAGATGAATAGAGAAGGTAAGGAGAAATTATTGCATACCCTTTGCAATGCAAAATCTCAGGGTGTTTATTCTGCATCATGATGGATATTATGACGTTTTTTTTTCCTTTCAATCCAAAGATGGATGTCATTAGCATTTTAGAAATCCTATCCTGGAGAAGGACAGTACCCAGGGAGTAGAGGATTAAGTGGGGGGGTGGGGGGGGTGGGGGGGGCGGGCGGGGCACCAGTGTGGAGATATTGCAGTATTCTGGATATAAAGTATTAAGATCACAGACTGTGGTGGTGGCAGTTGTAATACAAGGAAGGGGTAGCTATAAGAAACTTTGAGGGAAACAATGACGATTTTAAATTAATTTTTCTTGACTAATTGCTCTGGCTAGGATTTCTAAAACTGTACTGAATAGAAGTGGCAAGACTGGGCATTCTTGTTTTGTTCTAGATCTTCGAGAAGATGATTTCAGTTTTTCATCATAAAGTATGACATTGTGGGATTTTATATATGATCTTCATTGTGTTGAGGTCGTTTTTTTCTATACCTCATTTCTTGCTTTTTTTAAAGGGTGTTGAATTGTATCTTGTTCTGCATCTATTAAGGTGATCATGTGATATTTATACTTTATTCTGTTATGTGGTGTATCACATTTATTCATTTGCATATGTTGAACAATCCTTACACCCCAGGGATAAATCCCACTTGGTTATGTGCATGATCTTTTTAATGTACTGTTAAACTAAGTCTGCTAGTGTTTTGTTGAGGATTTTTGCATCCATGCTCATGAACATATTGGCCTGTAGTTTTCTTGTGGTATCTGTCAGAGTAATACTGGCCTCATAAAACAGGTTTGAAAGTATTTCTTCCTCAAGTTTTATAGGTTTTATGTTCTAGAAAATTTATTCTTCTTTTCTATGTTGTCAATTTTTTTGGTGTACAATTGTTCATAATACTGCCTTATGATATATTTTTTAAATTTCTGTGGCATCATTTGTATTGACTCCTATTTTATTTTTGACTTTATTATTACATTGGCTAACAAGTTTATTCGTTTGTTTCTGTAAAATGGTTCTAGCAGCACTTAGTTGTCTTTAACTTCATTCAAACAGTTTTGTTAGATTGTACTGTGACAGCTATTGTATCAGCATACATTTAAAAAACAAACAAACAAAATTAGTGAATTTTTGTGCAGTCATTTTAATATTGAAGATGGAAGAAAATAACATTTTGGCATATTATGCTTTATTATTTCATGAAAGGTAAAAGCATAATTGAAATGAAAAAAAAAAAGATTTGTGCAGTGTATGGAGAAGGTGCTCTGACTAATTGAATGTCAAGTGTGATTTGCATTTTGCAGTTTCATGCTGAAGATTTCTCACTGGATAATGCTCCAGGGTTGGGTAGACCAGTTGAGGTTGACAGTGATCAAATCGAGACATTAATTGAGAACAATCAGTGTTCTACCATGCATGAGATAGTTCACATAATCAAAATATCAAAATCAATAGTTATGGGTGAAAATGAATAATGTGTCCTTTTTCCCAACCCAATAATTTGTCTTTCCTTTTTTTTTTCTTAGTATAGCTAAGGGTTTGTCAATTTAGCTTTTTTTTTTTTAATATCTTAGTTTTGTGAATTTTCCTATTGCTTTTACATTCTGTATTTCACTTATTTCTGCTCTAATCTTTATTATTTCCTTCCTTTTGATAACTTTGAACTTGGTGTTTCTGATTCCTTGGGATGTAAAGTTAGGTTGAGTTTTTTTCTTTTTACTATATCGCATAAATTTTATGTTGTGTTTTCTTTTTTATTTCCTTTTCTTATTACCCTTTTGATTTTTCTCTTTGACCCAATGGTTGTTCAGGTGTGTGTTGTGTAGTTTCCACTTATTTGTAAATTTTCGTGTTGTCTTTTTGTTATTGATTTCTAGAGAATTCGACAACACATGGGTCAACTCACTACAGAAATAAGGGGAAGGGAGAAGCAAAAACTGTTTGTGGCTTTCTTTTTAGGCACTACGAGAATTATACTACCAAGTAAAACAGAAGTCAATTTGGTTTGCCAAGGGAAGGAAGATTTACAATAAAATTAATTTTAGGTTGAATTCAATTTGCAGGGTGGATCCAACATACAAATGTGAATTATCATAGAAATGGAAATGACACATGAAGCTGTAACTGTCTATTGAATAAGAAATGTTTACGAAAATTACATTTTGGGTATAAGATAATGTCTCTCCTTTCATGTAAAGAATGCCTGTAAATTTGGGTTGATTGTAGAGAAGCTCATACAAATTTATTTTGCCCTCCCTACTGGCATCATTGAAACATAAAGATGTTCAAGTCTAGATTGTAAGTGGCAGCCTGCCAAAATATTGTTTACCACTCACCCTTGCTCTTAGTTTCAAAGGTACCACTATCTTCGAACTCAGAAGTCCCTACAGAACAAGCGGGTCGTCAGTTTTGCTTAGAAACATTACATCATCTGCACGCTCAGCTCTGGGAGAGTACAGGGTAGGGCAGAGGTTGGGTTACAGTTATTAGTATGGAAAATAATACAATAATAAGCTGTGTTGCATGTACTCATAACTGTAAACCTACTTTTTCCCCAACCCTGTACCATCACAGTGAGAAGCTTATCAGGAGAACACATTCTACTATTGGCCAATGATGAATTTTTATCTTAACTTGGGCAGGGGGTAGGCGACATCTATTAAAGCTTTATTTTATTCATCTCTGTAATACCCAGAATTTATTAAATGAAGCTATGCAGCTCATGGTTACTATTTTTGGTTTAGGTGGTGGAGGAAATATTAGTGATCTATAGCTTAGAAAAAAATAGATCCATAGGCACGTTTGCATCCTGAACTGCCGTCGGTAACATGAATTTACTTTGTACCATTTGAGAATTCTTTAGAGTTATAAAATAAAAAATTTATTAGGCAATGTCTCTATAGCCTGGGGACTGAGGCTGCAAAGTGAAAGGAAGAGAATATTATTCAGGAAGATAAATTGAACTGCATTATAGCTCCTTAATTCCAAAGAAAATGAATCATTATTCATAATAAATTTATGTAGAAAATATTAACATAACAGTGTGTTTCAAAAGCCTGGTCTGTCTTATTTGACTGGGAAACTTAGTTTTCCTCCAGGACATAATTTATCATTTAAATTGTGGAAAAATGTGATGAACATAATATTTGAAGCAATAGAACCTGAAATATATCTTAAGTGAGATTAGACTATGCCATTGTTCCTAAAGGTATATGTCTTTTTTAAATAGCTGTTGGGAAATGAATTTATCATTTCAGTATCAATCTAAAACAACCACTATGTATCTTTTGAGATTAATTGGCTACTCAAGGATTTTCATCTATATATTACAAAAGAAATAAAAAATACACTCTTCAGTATAGCTGGGGGTCTGTATCTGAGACAGTCAATGCAACTATGTGAGTACATGTTCGCAGGTCCTTGAAGAATATTTAATAACCTCTGTATTTCTTTTCATAAAAATTTAATTTGGCTTTCATGCGAGATGATGGGGAAACCTTAACTAAATACAGAAAGCATATCATTTATTTTATCTTTATCATATTAATATAGATTTTTAAAATAAAATATCCACAAGGATAATTCAGAGTGAGCCAGAGCCCAAGTTACACAGTATGTTAATATTCAAAGTGGGTCTCTGCTTTAGGAAAACTTCAAATTTCTTAGTTAGCTTCTGCTTTGCTAACAGAATATTTTACAAAGGGCAGATGGAATGTGATGGTACGAAGACAAGATAATTATATGCGGGGAGCCGTGGAAACAAAATTGTCCCCCAGATAATCCCTAGGTAAGTAGGGATTTGTAGTCCCAAGACACAAAATATGGTCTTAACGGTTCTCCTGTGGTTTTTTTTTTCCGTATAAAGTGATCATTAGAAATTATTTTTGGGACATCTGCAATAGTGTCAACAATAAAAATAAAGGAAAACTTACTTTATAGTTTTGGATTCATAATGAATAAGAGTATAAAATACTATATTGTAATTGTAAATAACTTGACAAAATTTTATGTAATTGCTTTGTTTTGATCTTAACTCATTTGTATTTCATTTTATAAAATGTAATGTTGAATCATGTAAAACTTCATGAAACTATTTACAAGGAAATATTCAACTAAAAACAATCTCTTCCATCTTTGTCAATTTTCTCTAATTTTACTCTTTCGACCTTCTTACTTTGGCCTAAGTTTCTTTTCTGCAAAACATAATTGTCAATGGAATTTTTTCTTTATTCTTATTGCTGACATGATAGCAGATGCCCCCATGTGCCCCCCTTTCCCTCTGGCCATCGCCACACAGTTGTCCGTGACCATGCATACATGTCCTTGGACTAATCCCTTCCCCTTCTTACATCCAGTCTCCTCCGCCCCACCCCCTCACAGCTGTCGGTCTGGTCCATGAATCCACACCTGTTACTAGTTTGTTTGTCAGTGTGTTTTGTTCAGTAGATTCCAGTAAGATCAGCTGGTATCTGTCCTTCTCTGACGGGCTTAGTTCACTTAGCATAATAATCTCCAAGTCCATAGCCAAAGGTCACAGTTCCTTTTTCACAGCTGTGTAGTATTCCATTGTGGAAATGTACCACGACCTTTTAGCCCGTCCTCTACCGAGAGTCGCTGGGGCTGTTCGCAGATCTTTACGAGGTTAGCCGGGGACGATGCTTTGATGCGGCAGTGTACGTGCTGGAAGAACGTACTGGAATCAGGGCTCACGACACTCAGAGATGAAAGGGCAAAAAAGCAGGTGCTAAGGAGCGGCAATGGCATGAGGTGACGAAGGGACTGGGAGCCTACTGCCACCTACTTCCCAGTCAGTCTTTGTGCTGCCACCACTCAAAAGATACCAGGGCACCCCTGTTCCTGCATCATAAATGAAAATTACTTCAAAGCAGGAGAGGGCAAGTACTCCCTAACTGTTACTTTTTCCTCATTCTGAAAAGCCAAGGAAAAACGGAACTAAAAATAATGTTAAAAAATGCTACATCTTTAAACTTTCTTGGATAGAGATCAGTTTCAGCTTTAAAAATACTTGCGTTTCATGTCACTTGTATGTAATCGATTGACTTTGAAACAACATTACAAAGAAACAAATTAAATATTAAAGGTTTTCATAAAGTAAGACAGCAACTTTAAATAAACGTAGTCATATATTCTTAAGGGCACTTCATTTTTGTAATAACCTTAGTTTTACCAATGGATAGTGTTCCCTGGTCTATTTTTAACCTAGTCCATAAAATCCAAGTATAACCCCAGGATATTTTTTCAGTTAATAGGTAGAATTTATTCCATTCTCTTATATTTTGTCATGGTTGGACTATGATGTTAAAAATATAAAAAGATATTCAGATGTGTAAAATACTTTTTTCTCAGTCATTATTTTGAAGAGTGTCATAATATTTGGCAGTAAGGTGCATTTTCTTGCTTTCTTGGTTACAGTATATTCTGAGATAGAGCATGTTCTTATTATATTTATAGTATATTTTGAGATGGAGCACATCCTTATTAATTATATTTAAATATTTTGAGCCTTCGTAGCAATCAACATATTTTAAAGCAAAAGATGTTTTTAAAAATAAACTAGTAAGGATGTTTCCAGTGAGGATAAATTAACTGGGACTAGATTTACTCCTCTACCTGAAGCAACCCAAAGATGAACCAAATTAATGCAAAAATGGTTGAAGACACTAGATCTCAGGCAACCAAGGACAGAAATCCGTGAGAAGAAGGAAATAAACCAGGTGAGCCCCATGCTTACCTCCATGTGCTGATCTGGGGGGATTTCTAGGTTGTGACCAACAGAGGGAACCCAGGCAAAGCCCAGGCGTGCCCCTGAGCTAGGGACAGGTAGACTAAGTGCCTGGAAGTCACAGGACAGGCTTCAGGAATACAGACAAAGCTGCAGGGATGTGCAGAATACAAATGCAAACGCGAGTGGAAAGAAACTGCCAGCGGCCAGAGGTAGCCCAGGCCCCACATCTGACTTTCCTGTTCTTGCCCTTTTAACTCCGTCCATATTAAGTCCTCTCGACACTAGGGGAAACACTGTGGCTTCAGGGGTAAAATCATGTTTAACCTAGAAAAGTGGGGCAGGACTCCGCATCTAACAGAAGCTTCACTGGAAGAGAGAAATGTCACCTTCTTTCCCTCATGTGTCTGAGTCCTTACGGGAAAGAGAATCAGAGTCCTCATTCCTACCTCAGTTTTCAAGCCCAGCTTGGCAGCATCTGAAAAGGGGCATGAACTTGGCCCCGGAAGGAAGTGTGTGTGTATGTGACAGCCAGGGGCATGTTCTTGCTTTCTCAGGAAACGGAGCATGTCAGCTGGGTCACGGGTAAACCAAAGGATCGTTTCCCTTCTGATACCCCAGAGCACCTTGTATTCTAGGTCTATATTTCCAGAAATTAAATTTTTTTAAAATATCAGGGTCTACTTTAAAAAAAATCTTGATGCTGGGGAAAAAGTGTCAGATTTTGTTAATACTGTGAACTGCCAAGAAAAGATTGGCTGTTTTAATCATTTCAGCTTTAATAATGGGTTCATTAAGGATTTACTCATCTTTTCAAACATAACTGCTAAATAATTTTATTTTTACTATTTCAACATATCTGGATTGGATTAAACACAATTTAAAAGTGTAAGTAAACTAAGTATATTCAAATACTTCATAGTTTATTAAGGTACAAGATCTTATTAAATTCAGATGCAAAAAAATCCACCTTGAAAAGTTATATAAAATACTATTAAAGGAATAACCTATGAGTATTTAAAAGCAATTAAAGAATTACCTAATGGGATATTAAAGCAGAATAAAAGATATGAAGTTTAGCAGAATATAAGTATGTTACCTCCATGCATTACCCATATGAAATTATAATAATTTATTTCCAGATGACTTTGCTTTCATTACAATGACTCCTTACAATTAAATAATCATATCCATCAGTGTATTTCAGGGCTTCACGGACCCTGCTTTTCTTCTGATTGACATTCAGCGGCATGAATGAGGAACGCAATACCACTTTATTAAATCTAAAACTAATAATGGCATTATTAGTATTCACAATATGCTTAAGAGTCAAAATTTGAAAATGTATTCTGCTGTGAAAATACTAATCAAAACTATAACTTGGTTTGTTACCTAGTTTGGAGTTTAGGACATAAAATATACAATGTATGTGATATGTTATGTGACATTAGGCATATTGCTGAAACTAAATGCTCTCCATGCAAACAGAGCAAAATACCTAATAATACTAATTAATGTACAGACTGTTCTACAAACTATTTCCATTAACTTGTTTTACAGACCTCCCAGATAGTGTGTTTTGGGTAATACACTATAGGATTTCATCATTAAATAGTGTTTTAACTCTCAAGGACTAGGTATTTGTATCTATTTTTAATGTTTGTATTACTTTTTCATCTCTGATTTAAATTACTGTGTCCTGATATAAAGTATGCTTATAAAAACAAATACCAGATGAAAGTATGCATTTTTTATAAAATTAGATATATTAGCAATGAAATCCTTTCCTTGAGACATCATACTAGTAAATTAGAAATATTATTTGCTATTTGCTGACATGATTTATCCTGACACTTGAGTATTTTCTTAATTTGATGTATGCAAATCAAAATTATTGAATTAAAATAAACTGTTAGTTGTCACACAGAATACACTGTATAACATCATGCTAAAGTTGGAATAGGGAAATAATTTTCCTCATCATTTAAATTCAGAACACTGAAATTCAAATGTTTTAGCTCCATGTTTTATTATCACCTGAATAATCCCTCTAACCCTATTGCTCCAAGATAGTTCTCCAAAACGTTCTTGCGTGTTCCATGAACACATCTTTCCTTCATTATCAAGTTGTACGGCTCTCTCCCCTGCTCTTACACCTGTCTTTCATGAGCTTCCCTTCCGTTGGAACTTTCCAGATCATTGCAATCCACCATGAGTCCTCCTTTGAAAGCATAATATTTCTTAGGTTAATTTTTTTTTAGCTTGTTCTTGCATGAAATGTCCCAGTTTTTCCATGTTTCTTTTTGTGGTAAAACATTAATTTTTAGAAAATTGATTTTATGGGTTGACATAATCTGTGGGTTGTAGTGGTGGTCATTTAATTTTATTTTTAATTTTTCTGTTCCTTGTATCCCTGCCACATTGCACTGTTCTTTGAGATAAAAACAATCTTTACAATGTAGTTTCTCATGTCTATAGCCTATAGCACATGTTCTAAGAGATAATATATTTTAAACACATTTGATTATTAATTATATATGGTTCAATCAATGATAATGTGATAAGAAAAGTGTTAACGTGATAGGTTAATTTCACTATAGTAGTCATATTGCTTCATAAATTATATTTAAATATGAGAAAAATATATCATATTTCAGAAAACATTTTTTAAATGGAGACCACAAAATATTCCTTCTTGTACTGTGTGTACATCAGAGGGATTCCTTTTCAGTCTTTTAAATACCATGTGCTTATTTCTACTCAAACTTCTTCTAAAGTATGTTTTTAATTGTAACTGCAAAGGATTTTTCAAGAAGGAAGTGTCAGTATCCCTTACACTATAGTAGCATAAGGAAAAAGGGGGTACAAAGCAATAATGGGTTCCAATATTTTAATCTGACTCTTCTCAGACTCTGTTAAGAGTATAAAAAATACTCTACTAGAAGGAAGATAACAGTCAGAGTATATACTAGAGCAGACCACATAAACAATGAAGGTATCTACAGTCAGAATTATTGGACTTTAGATTAAAAATAAGGCCTTAGGATGTTCTGAGAAAAATGTGCAACACCATTGATCAGAGAGAAAAACCTGAGATCCGATTGATTCCCTTCCCAACAAGGCAAAGATAAGAAGTGTTCACTGAGCACCTGCTACATGCAAAGCTCTTCATCAGCACTTTCCCATCACGTGGGTCTCATAACCTGCATGAGAACAGCATCTCACCGTGTCTGTCAGATGAGGAAACCACTCCACAGAAAATGTAAATAATTTGCCTGCTGCTCTAACCCAAGGAGACTGTGAAATTTAAAGTCAAACTCCGGCTCACCTGGAACAAGTTCATTACATTACATCTCTTTTCAAGGACTTCACAGTTTGATAAAATTTCAAAAAGTCTGATAACATTCTTATCAACTCCTAGAGGAGCAGCAGTTCCAAAAAGGGGGTGGTGCCTACTACTACTACGTAATTTCCCATGGAATTTCACAGGAAAATGCATACATCGATGGAAAGGAATCACCTGTGTGGAAACTTGGCAAGAAAAGGGCCTGTGACTTCTTCCTTTCCCCTTGGGAAGGTTCAGGGGACTGAGCAACCTCACCCAGATCTCCTTGGCAGATAAGCTATCAGCCTTGACTGAAGCTACCTTATCAAGAAGATATGGTGTTTATATAGAGAAGAGAAGTCCCTCGCTAGTCGAAGGTTATGCCGAGATAGATTTGGACAGTTTAGATCGCAAGATTGTCAACTAACCTGGCACCGTTCATTTCTGCTGCAGGGCTGCCAGGAGAATTGGAATTAGTAAATGACATAATTCACAATGTGTACAAAAGAGATCCTCTCCCCCCAAATTAAGTGGATCTCTCTGTGAACAAAGCTGTCCTAAGAAAGAAGAGGACACTTTCAGATGTCTGATGGTTTCCGTCTCTTTCTGGAAAGGATTGCTTTATCTGTACTTGGTATTTGCTGGTATCCTCTGGATTATTACTAAAGATTGGTGTTAGGGAGTGGTTTGAGTCCTCAGAATTGGCTCTGAGGATTTCACTCACTGCCTGCTCATAAATGTCCCGACAAACACCGAGAGAGGAGAGACTGTCGGCAAGAGGGGAGGTGCCTCGATAGCCTTCCTAGCAGCCCTGCTTTCTATCCATCATCAGCTGGTCACCTACAAGTACTCGAATCACCCATTACACGTTCAATGTATTTAAAGGCAGTTCATTAGGCTGACCTTTCCTCTCCATACTTCAAGATATCAGGTATCTCCTGCTTAGCAGTTATGTGCAGCTAAATCGTGTCTATTAGTCTATAAGCCCTATTAAATTGGTCTAACTCACTAGATGGGCAATTGAGTTATCTTTAAATTATTAGTAATTGTTGATGAGCCTATAGAAAGTCTTCCCGTGACATTCAGAAATAACTCACTCACTATGAATCTGGAATTCTGGCACTGCAAATGATTTTTTAGAAATAGTATCTTCGTGTAAGTTCTGTTCTCCTAATACATGAGTGTAAGCCCGGGAAGGTGTAACTTTTAGAGACTTCTGGATCAGTTCGTTTTGAAGATTAGATAAGTAACCTTTCTATTAGAACAACAAGGTCTGTTAGCAGCATGAAAATGATGAACTTCCAACATTCTACACAGTAAACAATATTTCCAAATTCCTTACTGGCAGGAATACTTCCAAATTCTAGCCACAGTAATATGATCCTTGACCCTAAATGGTTTAGACACAAGTGAACTCAATTTATTCACTGCTCACTGGTCTCCCTCCTCCGCATTGTTTAGAATCATTACCCAATTTCAAATTCAGAAATCCCTGTAGAGCTATTTCTCCCTTCCTACAACTCCCCAGCTATGCAGCGACGCATAAATGTTATCTGGAACACCCAACAGCAAACACTGTTCCCAATTCAGAGCATCTGCCTTGTGCAGCCCGGTACCTGAATGTCACAAGATTTCAGGGATTCTAAGGGAATGTGCATCCTTGTGCCTCTCTAGCCCCGCCTCCCCTTCTCAGATAACCTATCACAAGAGCCTTTTGGTGTTAACATCCTCACTCAAAATGTGGCTGTTTTTAAACTTTATTTTTATTGTTGACACTATTGCAGATGTCCCCATTTCCCCCTTCTCTGTCCACCTCCTCCCAGCCTCCACTGCCCTCTTCCCGCTGATTGTCGCCACACTGTTTCCTATGCGTACGGACTATGCATATATGTTCTTCGGCTAAGCCCTTCACCTTTCATTCATTCCCCTCTTCCCCCTCCCCTCTGACAGCTGTCGATCTGTTCCATGTAGCCATGCCTCTGTTTCTATTTTGCTCATCAATTTACTTTGTTCATTAGATTCCACATATAAATGATATGGTATTTGTCTTTCACCGACTGGCTTATTTCACTTAGCGTAATACTGTACTCTCCAGGTCCATTCATACTGTCACAAAAGGTCAGAGTGCCTTCTTTTTACAGCTATGTAGTACTCCCTCATGTACTGAAAGAGAAACTAGGAAAACAATCCCATTTACTATTGCAACAAAAATATAAGGTACCCAGGAGTAAATTTAACCAAGGAGGTAAAAGACATGCACACAGCAAGCCGGTTATATCATCTTCACACATCCCTGGACTCATTTATCACAGAATTTTAGAGATTTAAAGGACTCGAGTCCAATCTCTCATCAATGGCAAGAATCCTTTCTTTCCATAATAAACCCAAACAAATATCACTTAACTTCGATCGAATTTGAACTTTCACATAAAAAATCATCATGTTCCGAGGAAGTTTATTATTTTGTTAGAAAATTCTAATCATGAATGATCACTGGCTTTTGTTGGTGTTAAGGAATTTGTATCCTAGCAATCATGTGATTCAAATAATTCTACATTATTGAGCCCTGGCTGGGTAGCTCAGTTGGTTAGAACATCGTCCTAATATGCCAAGGTTGCGTGTTCGATCCCTGATCAGGGCACATACAAGAATCAACCAATGAATAGGTGGGACAAAAAAAATTGATGTTTCTCTCTGTCTCTCTCTCTCTCTTAAGGATGGTCGTCAGACTAAAACTAGAAGCTTCACTAAGCCTGTGTTTTGGTGAGAAAGCACATGAGTAACAACCAGTATTCTCTCTTTCAGTGGGTGTATTTATCAAATAAAGCCCTGGCTGGTTTGGCTCAGTGGATTGAGCGTCGGCCTGCGAGCTAAGTGTCACTGGTTCGATCTTCCAGTCAGGGCACATCAGAGAAGGAAAACTCTGACTCCAAAAAACCTCCGCTGCCTTGCGGCATACCTCTTCAGGGAAAAGGCTAAGGGAGTAAACCCCGACAGAAAATCCGGAGCCGGAGTCCCTAAGGCGGTTTGACGTTGTAGTCAACACCGGCAACTCCTGCGGCGCACCTGAAGCCAAGCTGTATTGACTCCGTCTTTCCCTTGGACCCTTCAGCTGCGAAGAGACGGGGGGTCTGCTGCATGGGCAACAGCAGACCCTCCATATCACCCTGCCCAGGCTCTGTAGCTTCAGCTTCACTGGAGAGGACACTCCAGCGACATCGCAAGATGTCGATTCAACACGGGAGGAGACAGATACCGTGTCACTCCCGAGTCGGACTGCACAGCCATTCTCGGCGGTGCAGATAGACTCTTAAGAAGCTACACCATCGTCTCTCGAGACGGATGGCTGCCGACGACGATTTATCAAATATCAGGGATGCCAACCACCTCTGTAAAGAAGGAGAAGATAATAAAACTTTCCCGAGTCACTATGTCACGAGAATTGTGTATCTCCCTGCCTTCACTTGATACAACAAGCCTATGGGATTGAGACTGTAAACCATATTCTACAGATGAAGAAACTGAAGTTTGCAAAAGTTAAATAGTTTTTGAAGCTATAGAAGATCAGGATATTTTTTTAAAGGATTTATTTGGTTCTAACAGCAAAATTGATTTCAATGCGTAACAAAAAGAAAGAAAGAAAGAAAGAAAGAAAGAAAGAAAGTAAGATCTATGATCAAGTGTGAACAAAGAGACTTGATAAAGTGTCATAGTCATTCTGAAATACCATTGGTTGAAAAAATTAAGATTTAGAACTCAAAGAGGGACAGCTGAATGTCAAAACCATTATCTTAACATAAATTTTAAGGGAGAAATTCACAGGGGTTAGGAAATCAACACACTGAAAAGCAATCTAGAAAGTCAGTGCCTTGGGCTTTGTAATCCCTGTTGGGTATAAATCAAACAAGAGTGAGGAACAATGACCATTTATATAAATAGAAGAAATGGAACTCAGAGATATTGATAGAAAACCATCAGCCAACGAAGTGATATGGATCTATAATGAAATAAGATTTGATAGTTTAAGAAATTAAATGTGTTGTCAAAACCAACCAAAGACACAAACAGGGCAACCCAGGTTCAAGGTGATTTAAAAGCATTGATGGGCATAAACAGGCTCACTCACCTAAAAATACCCAATTACCAACTTAAAATCTTCTCTACCAGAATCACTTGAGATCTAGCATGGATAATTTGAAAATAAATCATCGTGGAGGGGTAATATATTAATCTGCTCCTGTCCACCAGCACAGTTGGCTTATCAAACAATCAGGACAGAACCTCAGGGCTTTGGAGCACAGGGCAGATAGCGCGTATAACAAGGAAGAAGTGAACAACCAGTTCCCAAGAGACAGTTGTTTCAGATTTAGATGGGAAAGGTATTCATGAAGAATGATGGCCATATTGTCCTTTAAGCCCAGGTCCCAAGAACTAGTTCCTGGTCTATAACCTTCAACAATTCCTAGGAAAAACATGTCAGTTATTCATAACACACGGCAGACAACCCAACAGGGCATGGAATTTTCCCTGCAGTTTCCTTGCAATTAGAAGAGTAATTTTCCCTTAACAAAATTTCTGACTCAAATATTGTTCATTATATTTAATATTTTAAAATGTTCATTCCTTGGGAATTAATTGAATTATATTGTTAGGCTGTAAAACAAATAAGCAGAGAGGCGTCAAGCAAAGAAAGAAGCTAGAAACCCAGGAGATCACTCTTGTATTTATACTCATAATCTAATTTGTTTGTTCTAAACTATTAGGGTATTATAGGCTCCATGAAAAAAATAGACTTTTCCAATAGTTAGCATTACCCAATATATGACCTTACGCAGCACTGGTCCTTGGGCATGATACACTCTAGCTCAGAGTATTCCCACTCTTTTAGAAAGGAACAAATTTACTAATTGTTACATAGACTTCTAATTACCATTTTGGCCTATGGCCTGATATTAATGAGATTAGATCTGAAAAACCATGCCATAGATAATTCATATTGAAAAGTATAACCCACTAAATTAATAATGCATTACTGCCAACGAGCAATAATCATTTACACCAGATGTAGCTTCTCTGTAATAATAAATTGCTGAAGTGGTTAAGGTTCTAAAGTAGTTTGTTTGCAGGAACTTAAAAAAATTGAAACCTGTTTTAATAAAGATTAGCAACATATCTCTGAATCACCTACCAGCAATTTTAAATTTGTTCTTTATAAAATAATGTAGATTCCATAAAAATCATTGTATACAATCACACGATCTACTATATATCAAAGTTACTATCTCTTCTTCCTGGGAGGCTTTGGATCAGCTTCGTTACACGTTATTAAACAACATAAAGAATAATAACTGAGCAACACCCAAAAGTTATCAAAAATTTCAACTAAAATCTAATATACATACGACATATCTGTCAAGTTAAAATAACTCTTGAAAGTTTCCTAAGCTATTGATGCTTCTACTTCTCAAACATACCTATATTTTTAATTTTTTCAAATTGACTTCTACATCTTGTTCATATTCATATATGATGTTACATAGATTATATATATATATATATATATATATATATTCTTACATTGAACCATATGACCTTGCCATTTTTACCTACAGAAAGAGAAAATTGTATGTGGCATAAGCCACTCTTTCCTCCATTTCACATTAACATATTTTCTTACTTGCTCAGATTAACTTATGAAGCACCTTATGTTACCAAACTCACAGTTTAATCATAGAAGAAGATTGTCTCTGCAAGTAATTTGATAAGTAAATACCGAAACGTCTACCCCAAGAGCCTTAAAAAATAAAACTTTCACAATTTCAAGACCAACTTTGAGAAAACATGGGAATCTGCAAAAAATTTTTCATACTATTGCTGAGTTCTTAGGTGCATTATGTCCTCATGGTCTACAAACTGGGCTTATGTGCAATGTATCCAAAATTTATTTGCTGTTCAGTTTTCCTGCTTTAATTTTTAAAAAAAATTTTAAGAGAGGGAGAAAAACATCAATGTGGGAGAGAAACACCGATCAGTTGCCTCCTGTATATACCCGGCCAGTGAGGGAACCCGCAACCCAGGCATGTGCCCTGACCCGGGGATAGAACCCATGGCCTTTCTGTGTACAGGACAGCACTCCAACCCCCAAGCCACACCGGCCAGGCTCCTTGTTCAATTTTTAATGATTCCAAACTACTGGCTATACCCACTAGGTGAAAATGAACTCACCTCTCTTTTCCAAGAGTCATGTTAAAAATATTCGTTGACTCTAATTCTGATTTTTATTCCTTTCCTATAATAATTTTGTACATGATATCAATATCAAATATGTTTAGCTAAACCATCTTTCATTTAAGAATTTACATTAAGCATCAGCTCTTCACAAATGTGTATATATTCTGATATGGATTTAAAAGAGTCTAATATATGTTTATAAAAAAGAAGTACCTAATTTCACAGAACGGGAAACAAGTCCTCTGTCCGTTTTTTAATGCGAGTGTTTGTTTGGTGCCAAGTGATATGAGTTCTTTATATATTTTGGATCGTAATCTCTTGTCAGAGCTGTTGTTTGAAAATATCTGCTCCCATTTGGTGGGAGCCTTTATGCTTTGTTAGGGGTTCCTTTTGCGGTGCAGAAGCTTAGTAGTTTGATATGGTCTCACTCATTGAACGATCATTGGATAAAGAAGAGATGGTGCATATATACAACGGAATGCCACTCAGCTGTAAGAAAAGATGAGATGTTGCCATTTGTGGCAACATGGATGGACCTTGAAAATATCATGCTAAGAGCACAAGACAGAAAAAGTCAAGAACCTTTTGATTTCACTCATACGGGGATATAAAACGGAAAGCAACAAATGAACAAGAAAAAAATTTAAAAACCCTCATAGTTACAGAAAACAGCTTGGTGATTACCAAAGGGAAGGGGGGTCGTCGGCAGCCGTCCGTCTCGAGAGACGATGGTGTAGCTTCTTAAGAGTCTATCTGCACCGCCGAGAATGGCTGTGCAGTCCGACTCGGGAGTGACACGGTATCTGTCTCCTCCCGTGTTGAATCGACATCTTGCGATGACGCTGGAGTGTCCTCTCCAGTGAAGCTGAAGCTACAGAGCCTGGGCAGGGTGATATGGAGGGTCTGCTGTTGCCCATGCAGCAGACCCCCCCCTCTCTTCGCAGCTGAAGGGTCCAAGGGAAAGACGGAGTCAATACAGCTTGGCTTCAGGTGCGCCGCAGGAGTTGCCGGTGTTGACTACAACGTCAAACCGCCTTAGGGACTCCGGCTCCGGATTTTCTGTCGGGGTTTACTCCCTTAGCCTTTCCCCTGAAGAGGTATGCCGCAAGGCAGCGGAGGTTTTTTGGAGTCAGAGTTTTCCTTCTCTGGGAAGGGGGGTAGAGGGACAGTAAAGGGTAAAGGGGTCAAATACATGGTAACAGAAGACTTGACCTTGCGTGGCGGGCACTCACTGCATTCTACAGATGATGTATCATAGGATTGTGCTCTTGGAACCTAAGTAATCTTACTGACCAATGTCACTCTGCTTTAGTGTCCAACTAGAATTCCTCTCTGTCTCTTTAATGTGTTTCTAGATGTGTGTGTTTGCCCTCTAAAATTCTTATCTGTAAAATGGTAAAGTTTTTACAAATCTACAAATAAAACATCGTATCTTTTCAATAATAAATTTGATGTTACTTGATTATAATTTCTTTAAAAGCTTTAAAAATTAGTTCACTTTATACAATAATAAAAACATTTCCTGTTTTTTTCAAAGACAAAGTTAAGCTATATCTTATATAGTCAAATATATTTGGTAATATTTAAATTATATTTTCTTCATATTGTTTTTGTTATATTTAGAGAAGCCTTAAATGACTACAGCAGGAAGGGAATATTGAATAATTATTATATCGAAGTGACCTTTAAGGACACTTTTCAAATATTGAATGGCTTCATCATAAGCTCTTCTGCTCATTAGAAAATGTAAAAACTCACAAATTATGGACAAGACGGCGTGACTTGGACGTGGACAGTGGTGTGGTGCTTGCTGGGCGTGTGGGTAGAAGGGGACTAAGTGGTCATGGAGAAAATACAATAAAGAGTTAATTTAAAAAACGTAATTTTACCCAGCCACCTACCCCGTCCCCTCTGGCAACTGTCAGCCTGTCCTTTGGATCGATGAGTAAAAAAGGGGAAGGGATTAAGCAGTACAAACTGGCAGTTATAAAACAGTCACAGAGATGCGAATTATAGCATAGGGAATCGTCGTCGGCAGCCGTCCGTCTCGAGAGACGATGGTGTAGCTTCTTAAGAGTCTATCTGCACCGCCGAGAATGGCTGTGCAGTCCGACTCGGGAGTGACACGGTATCTGTCTCCTCCCGTGTTGAATCGACATCTTGCGATGTCGCTGGAGTGTCCTCTCCAGTGAAGCTGAAGCTACAGAGCCTGGGCAGGGTGATATGGAGGGTCTGCTGTTGCCCATGCAGCAGACCCCCCGTCTCTTCGCAGCTGAAGGGTCCAAGGGAAAGACGGAGTCAATACAGCTTGGCTTCAGGTGCGCCGCAGGAGTTGCCGGTGTTGACTACAACGTCAAACCGCCTTAGGGACTCCGGCTCCGGATTTTCTGTCGGGGTTTACTCCCTTAGCCTTTCCCCTGAAGAGGTATGCCGCAAGGCAGTGGAGGTTTTTTGGAGTCAGTTTTCCTTCTCTGATGTGCCCTGACTGGAAGATCGAACCAGCGACACTTAGCTCGCACGCCGACGCTCAATCCACTGAGCCAAACCAGCCAGGGGGAATATCATCAGTAATATTGACATAAATCCTATGGGGCCAGGTGGGTACTGGAAACACTGATGCACCTCTCATTAAACTTCATAATTTTCTAACCACTAAGCTACACATCTGAAACGGATACAGAATAATATTGAATGTAAACTGCAATTGAAAAATTAAGAAAAAAAACTTTAGAAAAGTGGAATAACAAATAAAATGACGTGCGACCAAAAAAAATTTTTTAAAGAGTTTTACATGTATGTTCTTTGAAAATTCTGGTCATCTTATTTCACGGTGATGATGCATCTGTCTCTCAGTACTTTACCTGATCCCTGTTCCATCACAGCAGCAAAAGCTAATAATGCAACTGTGGATTCGGAACTGACTGAGGACCAAGCAACCTTTTCAGCGCATGTACTATCTCATTTAAACCCCGTTCCATCCTGAGTATTAGGCATCATCATCCCTCCCACCGCCAAAGTTCAGAGAGGTTAAGGATGTTGTGCAAAGCCACTCAGCTAGCGAGGGACGCGGTCAGCACTCCAACCTGCTGCCTCCCTCTTCCTGGCCATGCTGGCTTCAGTCCTGCACTTTGCAGGGGACCCACCCGGAGGGGCGCGTGGACACGCGAGCTGCCACCTGCAACCACGCTCTGATTATTGCCTGAGACGCCGTCGCTTCCTGTTAAATCCTCTTGTGGAAAAAATATAAAATGTGAGCTCGCGAGTTAGTAATAATAAGTCACTGTGGACTATCACATTACTTTCTAAGTGACAGGCTTCATCAAGATCCTTGTGAACACGAAGATGTGGTCAAGGAGGAAACGCAGGCGGAACAGAACACTTACAAGGAAGAGTTGGTGTTTTAGGGGAACTGATTGAAAACTGAAGGTTCTCTTGTGTGTTGATTCATTTTTCATGGAGTTCATGTGCACACTAGTTTAATAATTACATACAATTAATATTTTTGTGCCTTGATTTTTCAAATGATCTTGATCTTTATGTTCTGACTTTTCTATATAACACTTTGCACAGATGACAGTCATTAGAAATCACATTATGCAAAATTATAATACACTTTAGAAAGGGAGGTATGAACAATTTGATCCATGATTAACATTATAATCGACAACATTTGAAAAAAGATTTTATCATACTAGATAAGGATTATGTTAGTTTTATAATTCTTCTATAATTAAGCAATGAAAGTGGTGGAAGAAAAATAAACGCTAGAAGATTAATGATTCGGGGGTCACTATAAGATGGGGAAAAAACGCTTCTTGTTAAGTAACTGAAATTGAAAGAAAACACACTGTAGAAAGTCTATAAAGATCAAGATAAAATGTTGCCTAATTGGTTCACCAAATTAATGCGAATTATCCTCCCACCAAAAAAAAAAAAAAGAAAAAGAAAAAAAAAGTTAATACATGAGAGGTTTTCTAAGGGAGGAAACTCAGTGCAGAATAACTGGATGCACTTGCCCAGCTCTGAGGTTATTCATCCTCCCTGTGTAGTGCTGAAACGAGGCACTTCACCGAAGAGGCCTTTGGGAGAACAAAGACTTGTCAAGTCCAAAGGAAGAGGCTCGTCAGTCTCTTTGGTTCATGACTAGTGCTTCACACATGGGGAAATTACAGGCAAGCTACCTGTAGCCCAGGGAGGAGCCTCCACCACAGACTGCAATGGCATTAAGATGCAAAGCAATGTAGCAGTGACCAGCGGTATTAAATAAAACACACGGGACGTAATAAGGAGCCTAGGATGTGCGGAAAACACGCAATTCTCAAAGGGGGTTACTCTGTAGCAACTGGGACCTCTTATCTGGCTGCCAAAATGTTCTTCCTACGTCTGTTTGGCCACAAAATCACCTGATAGCATCCCTTGATGTGCACGATGAAACAGCTTCACCTTAACTAGGGGATCTGGACACTATATAGCACACTCGCCACCTAGTGGAAGTTCATTGTAATTTTCCTCTTTATTTTTTTATCTGCTCTTAGAACGCCTGGAAATCACCTGTTACATTTCATAATCTAAAACGAAAGTGTGCATAGCATGTGTTGCTTGATACTGTGGCGAAGACATTTCTAACGTGTTGTTTTACAATCTGAATAGTGTGAGAGATGAGGAAAGGAAACTTCTCCAAACAAATTCATATGAAGCCTCTCAAACTCATGAAACATGGTATAAAGGACCAGCTCTTGAAAAAGTTTGTGCTGCTAGTCCATCTTCCTTCCCTTTAGGATCACTTCCTATTGCTGGGGCCACTTGAAATGCATTGCAGATGCCAGACCGTTCATCAGGTTTCTGTTCAACAACTCATTTGGGGGGCGGCGGGGGGGCACACTCTTTCTTCCCATTGTCTTGGTTTGGAAAGTTCCACTCTGCGCTAGTTGACAGTAATACTTAAGTCTTAAGCCCTGGCTGCTGTGGCTCAGTGGATTGAGTGTTGGCCTGCAAGCCAAGTGTCGCTGGTTCGATTCCCAGTCAGGGCACATGACTAGGTTGCAGGTCAGGTCCCCAGTTGGGGGTGCAAGTGAGAGGCAACCACACAGTGATGTTTCTCTCCCTCTCTTTCTCCTTTACCCTCTTTCTAAAAATAAATATATTTTTTAAAAAGTCTTGATTTTCCTTTTCCTCTCCTCCCACCATGTTGCCTCTTTATCAGGGTGCTCCTGCAAAGCCCAGAGAAGTAAATCTCTACTATTGGAGCAGCTTTAGGATTTCCAGCCTTTGCCAATGCCTATCCGATCCCAGGAGTGCAGTTAACCTGCTTTTCTGAAGTGCCAGTCATGGCCATGAAGTTTCATTTTACCAGCTGACACCGTCTGAACCCTCTCCCCAGATGGTAGTCATCGTCCTGACATCAATGTAATGAAGTCAGAGATGGAGGAACAGACAGGGGTTTAAAGGTTTATTACACCTGATCCATATGCTGTCTACCCAATAACTCCATATCTAATGACCAACTAAGACTTCTCTGTTTCGCCCTTAAAATGCCAGCTCTGTCCATAATATACATGCACTCATAGTTTTTTAGTGACCCCCCCCAACTGTCTTGCACTATGGAGAGAGGGAGTTACCAGGAAGAATTACTATGCATGTTAATGATACCTTTTACCTACTTGCATTAAAGTCCTTTCTATGTACCCATGTTTGAGGCCCTTTATATTTTTTTAGTATATTTTATTGATTATGCTGTTACAGTTGTCCCAATTTCTTTTCCCTTTGCTTCCCTCCACCTATTTACTCCCCTACCCTCCAGCAGTCCCACCCCCTGTAGTTCATGTCCATGGGTCGTGCATATAAGAAGAGAGTTACCTACAAAGGGGTGCCTATAAGACTATCAGCTGATTTCTCAAAAGAAACTTTGCAGGCAAGAAGGAACTGGCAAGAATATTCAGAGTGATGAAAAGCAAGGACCTGCAACCAAGATTACGCTATCCAGCAAAGCAATCATTTAGAATGGAAGGGCAGATGAAGTGCTTCCCAGACAAGGAAAAGCTAAAAGAATTCATCACCACCAAGCCATTCTTATATGAAATGTCAAAGGGACTTACTTAAGAGAGAGTCCCTTTATTGATAGGTGACATCTGTTTTTGCAGTAACGCATTCTTCTAAGGGACTTCATCATTCTAAATTTCTGTTCTGCTTCAGTACTGGGTATTTGTATCCAATCCCAAATACCATGATCAGTTTGCTTCATATGAATTCAAAGCACATATATCAAGCATTAACCCATGCAGCACATATTTTCACACAGCACAATATGGTCTCAGTAAAACAGAATCTAGAAAGGTAATGTAGCTCATTCAATGAAATGGCGTTACTACGTAGCTAATACAATGACAATATGGTTACAGATTTACTGTTAAACATAGTCAAGCTCTCTTGTGCATGCCAGTGTGGTGATAATTCTGTGGAATGAGTGTTCTATGTAATTGGCAAAAGCTTTTCACATGAAAAATTAAGGCTCAAATCATAGTAAATATTTATCTGGATGACACAGAGTAGAAAACCTCCAGCGAGCCAGGAGGAAGGAGCATGAGATCCATGGGTCAGAAAGTGTTAAGAAAAATGACTATTTTTCAGAAACTTTACGTAGTGATGTGCAGCTCAAACCTTATAATCTTGGAGTTTCTGGCATTGCTAGTACCAGATTTAATATAGATAATGAACAATTTTATGACATTACTATCACATATGCACATGCACAGACCACACACACACACACACACCCCATCAGAAAGGACACATTGGAAACATTTTCCTACAAGCAAAGCGACATATTTTTGGTGACCCAGGAGTATGCTAGAGCCAGCCTGTACCAGCTTGTAAGAGCCAATGGGGCTAATAATTGTCAAATATCCAGGAGCTCAGTGAGCCACTTGTTAAATGAAGCCATTATTAATATTAAATGACAGAAACTTATAATTAAGTAAAGTGTATTGAAAACAAGGGCAACAACTACGCATCAATTTTTAAATGTTTTAATATGTTTCCTTGTTCTCCTTGCTCCCCAATTATTTATGTCTAGTGTATTTGTATTTACCATAGGTACAGGAAATAGGAATACAAAGTGAGGCTTCAGAACTAAGGTCAAATGGGGAACTACTGGGTATCTCTTTGCAGGTCCCCAGTCAGTGACACGATGCTGCCGTTGCGAAATCAGCCGTGGTAGGAGCGGTATGTGCTGCGCGTATCAGTGCGCGCTACACCCCTGGCTCGCTTCTCCAGAGGGCAGGGTGTCTAACAAGGCCAGGATTAGCAGTGGATGAAACCCCAACATAGGGCTAGCAGCCCCTGGCTCAGGCCTAGCGTCGTGCTATTGGCCTGGTTTGTAAACCGTTTAAGCCTCGTTATACTCAGCTGCAAAACGGTGTGTTGGAAACACTGGTCTTTGCAAAAACGTCAAATTTGAACATTGAATCTAACTTTGTTGCCCAATGGCAGAAATGTAACATGAAGCAGTAGCATCAATTGAGCACTGAAACCTACAGGTGGACGTAACTTGTTTTGAAGTGACAAAGAGCCCTGGCTGCTGTGGCTCAGTGGAATGAGCACCGGCCTGCGAACCAAAGGGTCGCTGGTTTGATTCCCACTCAGGGCACATGCCTGGGTTGCTTGGGGATGCAGGAGAGGAAACCACACACTGATGTTTCTCTCCTTTACTATCTCCCTCCCTTCTCCCTCTCTAAAAATAAATAAATAAAGTCTCAAAAAAAAAATAAAATAAAATGATATAGAGATTATCTTGCTTATGTGTTAACTTTATTAAAAAGGGATGTTCAGGAAAAATAATCCAGATAACTTGACCAATAAATAGGTTATATTTTGTAAATACATAACAACTAACTTTATTAATCTGATTAATTTTATCCTGTAATGAAAACTTGCTTATTCTGTGGCATTTTAACTTTTAGAGGGGTTGAAACTCAAATAAAATACAAATCTGCAAATTATGTTTTTCCTATTAGGTTGAATATATTAAATATTATGTAAATATACTATTTACATTGACCACTGAAATGACTGGATTGTGTTTGATTCGTTTTTCTCAGTTATAGACACAGAGTAACTTCGCTTTGCAACATAAAGTTCTTCTATTCTAAATAATATTACATCTTAGTTGAAAAATGAAAACATTGCTTAAAAGAATCTTTTTTAAAAACTGAAATCACTCTTTTTTTAAAGTACATAGTAACACCATTTTTATATCATAGAATGCTGAAAGAATAGTAAAAAAAATGTGATAATATGTCTAAAACCTAATTTCTAGTCCCAGTTATACCACTTATTAGCCCTTTGAAGAAACAAAAAATTACGTTTCTTTAGTGGAATGAGTTTTCAGTAAAAACATTTATCATTGGTAGAATGACTTCCCTATTTTTAATAACCGCTTCCTCTCAAAATCTATTAATAATAAAGTCATCTAAATGTCATAGAAAGTAGCAGAAATGTTAATTACTACTTATTTTTTAATGTATCCATAGTGATAATACATTAGACCACTTGACCCTGCAAAGACATAGCCTCTGCTTTACAGAAGTGGGATCAGTTCTGGTCTGGGACTCAGCATGACTGAACACTGGTACATAGTGGGAACTCAACAAAATATACCACGTGAATGAACGTTTAGGTGGACAGTAACCATGTCTCTTATTGTGATTCAGCTCACAACCTCCACCTGCCCCCCCTCCAAAAAAAATGTAAGAAGGGCTTTAGAGTTGAATAGATAATTTAACATCATTTCAAAATGCAGAAGTGTACTGCCTCTGCTTCGGTTCTCTTCCCTGCTGGTCGAAGCGCTTTGAGTCACCCAGCCAACTGGACTTCATCTCAGGGGCCATTGCACATGTCCTGCATGCAGAGGCCAGTCTGGAGAAGTCCACAGTCCCATCTCCATAAGAGAGATTTAAAAATAATAGAGTATATATACTTCCAGATCACCATTAGATGGCAATTCCTTAAACTTGGTCTCTGCTTGCGTAAATGTTTTTCTCCTTTCCCGTTTTGTAAGCCTCGTGGTGACTAAGCCCTGCATTTGCAAGACAGTTGTCTGTGGCGAAGGGAGTGAGCTGTGCATTTCCAAGTGGATTAGCCTCTGCCACTGTGGGCTCATTAAACCCCATGATCCCTGAGTCCTGGTGCTCCTCTGGATGGTGCGGGTGGCCTCAGAGCTTCAGGGTCGCCTCTCACATGGAGGAGGACGGGGGACCCTGAGAGTCTCAGTTCCTGGCTTTTCCCCAGAGATAGGCTGTGGTAGCAGAGCTGAAGGACTCGGGGACATTATTCAGCGTTCCAATTATTGGTAAAAACGCAAGCAGATGGAACAGGGAGACGATATCCTTTGCCAATTATCCAAATGGATGGGCTGACAGAACTTTACACCCTCCCACGGGAGCCAAAGGGTCATGGATCTCCGGCCAATTCTGGCCTGGCTGGCCGGCTGCCACCGGCTCGGCGCCTTCCCTGCGCCCTGCGCCCCGCGCCCCCACACGCCTGAGGCTTCTAGGTCCTTATACTTCGTTTGGCTGGGGGTGGGGTGGAGGAGGGCTTCTGTTATTGTTGTTCCAACAACAGTTTGCTTTAATGAAAGTCTATTCTTTGTTAGACAAAAAAACACTTAGAACATCAACTTACTATAAACACAGAAGCCAAGATGTGTTTTTAAACATCTCTGTGTTCATTGGAAACATGATATTTCTGGCCATTATTTTTCTAGCTAACAATGCACAGAAATACCATGCGTGAACTTGCTGTCCACGCAAGTGTTCATTAATCTCCCCCGATAAAGTCAGGAAAGACTCTTGGTCTGCCCAGCTCTGGCTGCCCAGCGCTTCAGCAGAGCGCCGAGGCCATGCTACTTGCAGGCTGATTTTGTGCACAGGCCCGTTGGTTTCGTTCTGTTCGGCAGCTCTCGGCCGCCCTCGTAACCCGGTGCAGGTCCTCCGCAAGCCCGGGCCCGGCCCCGGAGGACGGGCAGAGTAAGCAGGACAAAGCCATCGCCCCAGCAGCCCCCAGCGCAGGACCCGTTGGAGGTGAGCGCATTAACACCAGATCCACATGCCAAGGGCATTACGCACCGAATGTTCTGCCCAGCCTTAGCCCTTAGATTGCAAATTTTACACATTTGCAGAAACTATTGCGGGCTCTCTTTCCACCTTTTCCACTTCGCTGAACCCCTCAAAGGCCCTGGCCTTACCTTCCTTCTCGCACCATTACCTCCAGTACAAATGAGCTACTTCTGAGGCTCGTGTTTCTCATCTTCCAAGAAATATTCCATTTCCTCTGCGTGCTTCTCGACCCCTAGCTTTTTAAACCCCCATGAAGTTCCCTCTGCTAAGAGAAATAATGACATCTGTAGTGTCATATTAAGTGAGGTATTAAATTTCAGATAGCATTTCTAGCTCTGTCCTGGGTAACGTAAAGACAACAAAATGAAATTGGCTAACACAGGAGTTCAGAAAAAGCAATAAATAAGTAAATGCGAATTGTGAGGGATGCTGGATTCCACTTCTCCTATTAGCATTCCTGCTTTTGCTTAATAGGATCTGACTTTTAACATAGCAAGTGGCTAAGTCTACTTCATTTGGCATTGAAAAAATAACTGTCTGATGAATTCTATGACTGAAGAAACAGCGTACATCATAATTTGTATCAGTCTTTGGAGAAAATCAAGTGAAAAAGAAGGCTGCCTCACAAATGCCTCAGTAGCTCACCACAGGACGTGGCGTGCGCGTTATCCATCACGTATATATTATCTGACTGTGCAGGGTTCTCTCTGGTCTGTTGTCTTGCTGGGGATGGAAGATCACAGGCTTGAAGCTGGAAGGGAGCAGAGGGGTCTAATCAAACCACTTTACCTCAAATACTACCCTGCCTCTATCTCCCATAGAATTTTTTTAAAAAGGCAGAGGGATGTTTTAAAAAGGGAGTCTTGCCTCAATCCACATAGCTATTTGTGCTTGAGCAGAAATCTGAGCACTAGTCCATAGCTCGTGTTTTTGGGCAGCTTACTGTGTAGCAATTTGATCTGTCAGCTCTCTATCTCTTAATATTTATCCTCCTTTGTAATCAATAGATGTCTGTATTATGTCCTGTTTTTTCCCTATCATGTTGACAGTAGTTAAAAATACCATCTAGGATCTTGAGAATCTCATGCTAAGGGAACTAAGTCAAATGAGAAAGTCAAGACCATCTATCTGATTTCACCCATATGTGGGATATAAAACTAAAAACAACACATGAACAAACAAGACAAACAAAAACTCAGACACAGACAAGAGTATGGTGGTCACCAGAGGGAAAGGGAGGTAAGAAGAGGGAGAAGAGGGTAAAGGGGGTCAAATATACAGCGACAGAAGGAGACTTGACCTTGGGTGGTGGGCACACAATGCAATATACAGATGATGCCTTATAGAACGGTACATCTGAAACCTGTATAATTTTATTAAGCAATGTCACCCCAATAAATTTAATACTAAAAATAACATCCAGTGTTAAAAGTTATAGAGATATTTGTATTATTATACATTACTGGTGGTGCATTTAAATTGTGAAAAAAAAATAAAGTGACTATATATCACATGCTTGAAGAATTAGTATTATATCCTTTTGAGTATGTTATCAAGTTCAGGCAGAAAATAGATGGCTCACCCAGTGGCTATAAGTTAAGAAAGATGAATGAATGTGTCATTTATGGGGGTGTGGCCAGGGGTAAGAGAACGAAAGCATGGTGAAGCCTTTAGGGACTAGCAACATGGGGAAGCCCCCACCCTCCCCCATCCCCCACCCCTGCCCCACAGGGCTGGGGAAAAGGGGAGCAGATTAAAGCACAGAACTCAACCACGGCCAGACCTGAGGCCAGTAACGAGGACCAGGGCAATGTGGAATAAATACCCCAGCTTCTCTCTTGGACCACCAGCTAATCTCCATTGACAGTGCCACCAATAAGACAAAACCAATGGAAGCCAGAGTCCCACTGGAAACTCATGACAGTGACGGTGACTCTCCCTGGGCCCAGGCTTAACAGAGAGAAGGGCAGCCCGACAGACGTCCGGAGGCACAGAATAGCCAGCATCATATCCAAGCTGTTTCTATGGAAGTGAGCTGAGCTTTGTGCTAAAATCAGTGCACAGATGATAACTGCACTATTATTTATAAATGTAAGATCTTATAAATAATATAAATAATCAGAAGTAAGGTACTGGAGAACTCAATTTTAGATCTTAGCCATAATTTTTCATTTGAAAATTTACAGCATGATTTTTTAAAGCATGTTATAAGGGATATTTATTGAAGTGGGCGTATTTACGCTTTGTTAAATTACAATGTGAAGGCTATAGCCTGGCCAGTGTGGCTCAGTTGGCTGAAGCATCGTCCCGTAAACTGAAAGGTTGTGGGTTAGATTCCTGGTCAGGGCACATACCTAGGTTGTGGTTCAGTTCCAGTTGGGGCATGTACAAAAGGATGTTTCTCTCTCACATGGATGTTTCTCTCTCTCCCTCTCTCTCTCTCTGGAATCAATGGTTATATCCTCAGGTGTGGATTTTTAAGCAATGAGAAGGCTATATACCTGTACATGTGTTTTATATATGCACACATATTTTAGAATGTGAAAATATATGTAAAACTCTATTATTTATATTAATTCCTTCAACAAAACTAAATTGATTTGAAAAATCAAAAATGAAGAGTGTGATTAGTTTGGAATTAGGATGAACTAACCTATAAGAGAGTGGCATTCTTCTTAAGGAATTATAAATGTTATATTTTTCTTTCAAGTTCAACTAGAATCATAAGGCAGAGGAGGGTAGGGTCTTTGCATTGAGATTGATGCTACGTTTTGATTTCACCAACACTGAAGCCATTTTTTTCCCTACAAGAACAAATTTAAAGCTTTTAAGATAAATAAAGCATGGGTTCCCTCCACGTGAAGGTCAGTTGGTAGGAAAGTATTTGACCAATAATTCCAGTTGCAGTGTACCTTTGAGGCTAGAAACACATGATGCTTTTAAAAATATTGACTATTGTCAAATTAAATTAATTAAGACCAGTGGGCATCTTTCAATCAAGATTTGTAATTACTCATCATTATAATACATTAATATCTGTAGCTTCTGATTTCTCTCTGCCCTTTCCTCTCCATTTATATGGATTTCAGTTGAAAAGCTTATTACGAGGACACTACATGATTATGCACTAAAAACATTTATATTCTGCACAATGAAATGCCATCAATAAGCATTTAGAGCATTTCATTACTCAAATTCTCAGTTCTTCCCATAGCCCACAGATAGACATTTACTCTTCAGGGATCAGCTTCTTTAGGGTAAACTTTTATTTGAATTTAATCATCTGAAATGTGAGGAACATGTTAAGCTAAGTGTGACAATATATTACTTCATATTCTCTTGACAGGCAGGACATGTGACTAAGTCTAAGACGAATGATATTCTTTGCTAAAAAAATAAAGTCAAAGAAGTATTATTGAAAAGAAAATAAACAAGAAATATGAATACTATAACAATATTGGGAAAATACGAGACACAGGCCCCAGATTCTAGGTACTCTTATATCTCCAGCAAAACTATATGGCTGTCACATTCAAAAGAGATTATTGTGTCCATTGTAGAGGGAAGAATAATGCCATCGAATGTAAATATTGACCAAATGATAATATCTGGAAATCCACAAAGGCCTTTAAGCAAAGGCTAAAAAAAGAAAAAAGACAAAAATTAAAAAAATAAAAACAAATAGAGAAAACTTAGAAGGAACTGCAAAATCAATAACAATGAATGTTTCCATCTGGTGGAGATTTTATTTCTTCATTATTCACTGCCCCTCATTGATGCTTTACCAGAACCTTCTCATATCAATTAGAACTGACTGATCTCTGGAAGTAGCTCATTTTCCCTAGCAATGCCCAGCAACAATGCCTATCCATAAATAGCCATCAACACACAGATCCTGGTTCATTTTCTTAAATGTTTGCATAATCATCTAATACAGCAAAGAACACAATATTACATGCACATGTAGAAAACAGACGCCGTGTGAACCAAGTGGAAGATGGCACAGAAAGAGAATATATGTCCACGTATAATAACGAAAGGGCGTCTGTCCAGCAAAGAAGAAAACCAGGATAGCTTCATCTTTCCCAGGGAAAGAATCCTGGAAATTGGGGTGGTTGTAGATGAGCTGGCTCCAGAAAAGATGCTATCTTTAACACATCTTTGGATGAAAAGTCAAACGCTGGAATTTTGCCAGGACCAGATGGACAAGAAATGCTTAGACTTCCCTTCCATCGATCATTGCTCTCCTCACATTGTTTACTCTGCTTTCTTCCCTAAACTTGCTTCTCCCTCTCTCTTCCTCTCTCTGTCTCTCAAGCAATTTCAAGTGTTATATAATTTTCCATTTATTGTAAACAATTGATCTTTCTTTGAATATGATCTTCAATTGATTATCCATACCTAATAAATAATGATCGGTTTTATTTAACTTGAGTGAAAACGTAATGATCCCTTTGTTTATTTTTTTAAAGCTATATAGACTAATTCTGTTTGCTCAGTAGTCTTTTGAGTGCAAAATTCTTTCTCCTTTGCTATAAGGCAACTTTAGAAGGTCAAGTCCATAATCAGGCTCTGCCACTTCCCGGATTTCACTCAGCATAAGGAGGTTCCCCTGTTAGTTCCCCGATTTCTTTTTCTCTGTATTGGGAATAATAAAGGAGTTGTTCTAATGATAAAATGAGCTAATACTTGTAAAGTTTTAGAATGGTTCCTGGCACTTAGGAAGTTAGGAAGTGCTCTGAATATCTGCTAAATAATGGATCCAAAACCTTGCCAACTTCATGGAACTGAACAAGGTAGCAAATCAGCTTCTGAGCAGCCAAATGGATGCCACTAATGATGCTGAACTTGAGGTCTAAGGTTGAGACCATGAGGGCCTATGCTTGCTATGGAGGGCGCATGAAAGGTCGTATCGCTGAAATGATGGCTTTCATTCTGTACTTCGAAAGCACTTGAAGGGTTTAAGTATCTGAGTGAAAATTGTCACTGTTGCAGCCACTTAATAAACATTTTCTTCTTCTCCAGTTACTTTAATTTGGAAAATCATTTAGAGGTTGAAATAGCAACAGAATCTGCCTTTGGGTTCTAATGTTTTGGAAGTGCCTGACTACACACACACACACACACACACACACACACACACACACACACGACTTATAAACTGAAACTTGAAGCCACACACACACACACACACGACTTATAAACTGAAACTTGAAGCCACACACACACACACACACACGACTTATAAACTGAAACTTGAAGCCCCAGCGGGTACAGCCCTATTTTAGACAAACACTCTACCACATTTTCTGAAACAAAGGTCATAAATAACATACCCTACGATTTCCAAAAAAATAAAAATAAAAAAATAATGCAATGTCTTATGTTTCGTAAATGGAAACTATAGGAAAACTAATCGCTAACAAATTGTATGCATTTCTCTATATTAATACTCAAGCCCTCCTACTCACCCCGCCTGTGTAAACTGACTTTGTCACACTCTGTTAGTCCCACAAGTGCTGTTGCCACAAGTGACATAATTTTCTGAAAAGAACAATAGTGATAAATTCTGAAGGAGTAAAAGAAAGTAAGAAACTAAAACTCTTCCCCATTTACAGTGTACGTGCATTTCTGGAACACTCAATATATTTTCAAAGGGCACAGAAAATGCTTTCAAATTACTGTAAAACTACTCTGGGTGCTAGACTCAGTAATTACAAAGTGACGCTCCCCCGTGAGATGCAGAACGCATGATGTCTGGCTTGCCCCGTTTAGAAAGGGAAGAAGCCCTTCATAATACTGTGCACCAAAGAGCGCTTCGATTTTCTAAAATCCTCTCTAGAGGTGTGTTGCTATTATTGGAAACAGCTCCGCTGGACTTTGGGAGTTTAGAAAAGATGTAAACTTTTTCCTGAATGTAATACAGCTTTTAGAAGTCAAAAATACATAGTTATATATTACACTTGATAAATTTTCAGAATGTGGAAATACTCTGGTAAGCAGCACTAAGAGACTTTAAAAAGATCTGCATTAGGAATATAAAAAAGGGAATCATTGATTGTTAAAGCTCGGAGGAGGTTAAAATCGGTGAAGGAAGACGCTTGACATTGCTTCGTCTTCCCAGACGAGCACCTTGCAGTAACTGGATTCTGCACCTAACCAGGGTTCTAGGCGTTACTCCGGAGGCTGCAGACGGGTTCGTTTCATTTCCATATTTCTATACCCGCAGCCGGGTGAAATCAATGACAAAGGTCTGCGTCACTGCACACTTAACCCGACATGGCGCAGGCGAGACCGTGACGCTCCTGACCACAGATGCCACGCCTGGGTGCTCACTACGGGCCATAGCGTGGTCTGCGTTCCTTCAATTCTCATTAAAGAGCAACATGAAACAGGGTGAAAAGAAACTTTCTTTAGGACTCAGGATTGAACGTGGGTCATTTCTTTTTTTTGCCTAAACTGTGTGTGGGGTGGAAAATCTCTCCTCTGCCTGGGGTACCCCCACCACGAAGATGCTCATGGCATGCCCAGAATGAACAGGGAAGCTGCCTCTTCTTTTTTGGGCTCCTCACGTGTGCATACTTGGGGTACGTGGGAGTGATCACCCCAAATGCTCTGGCGGAGGCAGCTTCTTTGTGCAGTGCTGAAATACCAGGGAAGTATTGGCGTGAGTTAAAAACCATGGAAGAGGCACATACAGGTAGAGGTGAGAAAGAAAGTTAATAAAACCCAGGTTCATAAATGTTCCCCTAAATTAAATTTAATTTATATGTTTCAACTTCCCAAACTTTCCTGTCTTCCTTTTGTGCCACCAAACCTGATTTTCTTCCCCAGCCACTGGCCACTCTTCATCAGTCACCCCCGCTTCCTTTCCCTGCTCCGTTTAACTTCTGAACTTGAAGTGCCCTAAGGCTTTATTCTCACACTCCTTCCCTTTCCAATACTCACATTTTTCTCAGGAAATTTTACGTGTTTGTTTCTATCTTCCACTCCAGGCCAGAGAAGTATCTGCTCACCTGGTATCCTAAATTATATGTTTTATTACTTTAATTTTTTTAGCTTTAATTTTTTTTCCATCTCTGATATTTTCTCTAAGGATTTTAAAAAATAATTGTGTTATTCAAAACTATGATTTGGGGATTAAATTCAACGTTAATATCTTCAAGACCCTTTTTTATTGGTTTAATAAGTGTTATGTTGAAGGTAACCGGTTACTCTCTGTATTTCCAGAACTATGTGATAAAAGAAAACAGTCCAAATGTTGAGGTAATGTTTGGATTTAATATATTTCTGATTGTGTTTAAGATTGCTATTGCTGCCTTGGGGAATCAATACTAACCAGCTGTAAGTACTTTTCCTTCACCCAGCTTTTGTCCATTGATTTTATATACTTAATGTTACAGCCATCTTGGGATACGAGATAATGGTCTGAATTCAGGGGAAGAAGTTTCAAGACTTAGACCTTTCCAAAGCATTTCATGTGCTGAGGAACTTTTATTTACTTGGGGTTTTTTGTTGTTTATTTTAAAATGAGAAATTGAATATTGCCATCTTCTTTAAATTTCCCTGTACTAGAAGCAATTCCTGCACAGTGGAGGAAAATAATAATTTTAACAATATTCTTGAACAGCGTCCAGTAAACAAGTCCACGATGGCTAGAATTATCTGGGTAACTTTCCTCTTCATTTTGCCTAGAGAAACAAATATACATCTTTTTGCTTCTCAATCTTTTTTCCCCTGGACGTCAGGGCAATGTGCTATATGGTCTTTAAAGTCAAATGGGGGGGGGTATTTAAGTTTCCTCTGTATATTTTTCCAGAAGAGTCTGAAGTAGAGAACTAGTTTTTTAATTATTATAAAGAGTTTTTACCAGGTTTTAGAATCTTCAAATGTAGCGATTTGAGAAGGAGAATTCACTTGAGAAACTAAACTGTGAGAAATGAATTGATGAAAATGCTTTACGCATGGAATTCTGAATCTAAGTGGTGTATACTTTAACTAAATACTTATTATAAAAGGTCCCCAACAAAGCATAAGGGGGGAATGATAGTATTACCGATTTCCTCAGTAATGTTCGATTCAGCAATTGAGTTCGATTCAGTTTTGAAATTCTCCTTTAGTTTTATGAAATCCCATCTTATTTTCAAATGGGCACTTTAGTAACATTCTGGCCAGAAGTTTCACAACCCAGAGAAGTTTGGATTTTTGTGACTCTGTTAAAGTATAATTACAGTTCAGGTGAAATGTATTCAAGTAGAAATAGTGCCAATGCTTTCTTCCCAGGACAAGCCTCACTTGTGCCCAAACTTTCTTTTGACCTGCTCCCCCAGTGGGTAATCGTGCACCTCTCTGTGAGTCATAAATTACCAGCAAATTCTCACAAAAGATGTCACGTTGGGTGAGGAGAAAAGGATGAAGCAGGCTGTGCTGTGTGTTTGACGCAGTGACGCCCACTTGGGAGGGAGGCTTGAGAGAGAGGGACAGAGAGAGCGTAGGGTCAGTTTGACTAATTTTATACAGCAGCATTGGGTCTGTTCAAACATGTCTGTGAGGTCACCAGGTAGGCTTGGTATTATTGCAGTTTAATTTTCTACATGCTCCCCCTCTTCCTTAGGGAGGCAGTGGATAATCATGAAAGTCGACTCTCTTGGCCAAGTTGGTCCTTTTAGGGTGACGTGGATTGTGTTAGGGTCGAGTTGCCCTACAGTGTTTCCTGTTGGAATACTAACACTAACAAGAAAGGCAACCACTAAAAAGGAATTCTTATTAAGATGTTTCGATTCCATGTGTTAACTAGTAACTGCTGAGTTGGAACGAGAGCTACATTTTAATCAATCAGGAATACTCTACTGAGTGTCTACTCAGCGCGAATTGAAGTCAGTGCCAACCCAAGAGGTCCCTTTCTGCATCTGGTGGTGTTTAGCGATGGACTCTGGCAGAAGAGAGAACAGGAAAGTCTCCCCTGAGTCTGTCCTTCTGGTCGCTCACCCTAAAGTGAATGCGAATGTGAATAACACTTCCGCAGCCACGTGAATTTAAAAAGCAATACGGTTCAAGCTGTACCCACTAACTGCAGATGTTATAAATCATCAAAATAAACATGATCACGTTTCAAGTGTATACAGAGTAGACGGCAGTGGTTTTCAGTCTCAGATTACATAACCACAAAAAGTGTGCCATGCAGTGAAGAATACTTGAGTGTTGGTATATGAAATTACTTTTTACTTCTTAAATATATATTTATAAAGACAATACTAAAAATGAGAATAGTATGCATAGCCTAATGTGTCTGATACATATCCCTGTTGTCCTCAGGAAATTACTCAGTGACTCCCAATATGGAAGTCTGCAAATGATTTTTATCCTCCACCAGGGATTTCAGGATGAGGAACAAAAGAATGGGTAAACGTCTGAGGAACCAAAATGCCAACACGTCAGTACATAACCTGTAGAGTAACAGTGAATCAGCATTGTCTTCTGTAGTTGGCGTTTATGGAAATGGCATACATGGGAAACATTAAAGCTGGAATATATATGATATGCCTTGACGTTACTTGTGAGGGAGGTCAGACACAGTCTTCCCCAAGTAGCTCTAACCGTGGTCCCCAAAGGGTATAAGCAGAAACAATACTAAATCGTCGAGGAATTGTTGAGTACCGCACAGTATTACTTCTTGGCCACTGAAATTGTATCACTCTAACAACGACAACAAAAGAATACAGAATGATGAACCTAAGATGGGCTTATCCTCCAAATCATCCTCCTCTGTGTGCCCCCCTTCTCAGGTACCTCATTTCCATCAGGCCTTTTCAGGGCGGGGAGAATTATCTTCCTGGTGGTAAGCAACTTTATTCTTGCTGCGTGGACTCTTAGGACTTAAAAACAAGGGAAGCTCAGAAAACAAATATAAAAGAACATAACACTAACTCTGGAATCAGAAAATTCCAAGCTCATGTACTGAATTGCAGCGTGTGTAGTTAAAACGAGGATGGCATGATCCAGTTCATGAATTATCAAAGATTCAATCATGTCAGTCTACATATTAGAAAAATTGTTATACAAGGTGTAAATGGAACAGCCATTTTCCCCGTCTCCTCTTCATTCCTGACTAGATGTTAATCAAGCTGAAAGTTCAATAGAGCAAGAGATCATTAATTATTATATTATCACCTAAACTACCTGGAGTGTCATTAAAGTATAATACCACATATATCTGAATGTTGGTAGAATTGCTATAATCAAACTTTAGTATTTATATATTCAAGTGAAAAACATCTTAAAAGGAACAACGAACCATGTTTGTACTGAAACATACAGTCAAGTTTCAAATTCATTTTTCAATCATTACATGGATCAAACTGAAATAGAATTTATTCTTTAGTTTATGTAGGTTATAAAAAAGGCATCCGTAGGTTCCAGATTGCTCTTCAACTCTGCATAAATAAAAGAGGCCTTACCATCCCCTACTGCCTGACGAGGCCTTGCGTCCTTACGGGGAATTAGGAAGACTATGAACTATGGAATCCAGCCATAAATGTTTTGGCAGTAACTATGCAAACTCACTTAAAATGTTTAGGGAATAATTATCACCTCCAAGCCTGCTCCACTCAATACTGTCACCACTGCAATTTGGGGACACACACACACACACAGACACACAAATACATCATGGAGAGATTTGATTCAACTCGGGTTTCTGGATGGAGTAAAAAGAATATTCTCAGCAATCTTATTTTCAAATCAGCGATGTCAACTCCTGCACTGTAAATGGTGACTGTCTCTTCACCCTTTTGCTTCTTTGCTTTGTACTTAAAAGGCCCAGATTCCCCAGAACGATAGGGCTAGTTTGCTACATTATATTCTTGGGTCTAACTTGACTACTACTTCAATCTAATGCCTGGATTGGGTTTTGGATGCTATGTGGTGCCATTAAACTTAAAATAATATTTTCCTTAATCTCTGAGATAGTCAAATAATGGGATTAAAAAAAAGAGAAGGAATTGCTATGTAAGTTGTAGGTTGGATTTGAGAGCCAAAGCTCTAAAATTCCACCATAGATAACAAGTACTTTTTAATCGCAATTCTGAAAGGACAAGTATTCTGAGTTATGTGGGTCATTTACATGCATGTCACACACAATCAAGAGAAAGCTAATTGTCCAGAAAGCGAAGAATGCAATAAAGAATAAGATCAGCTTCTATATTCTAAATATTACAGCTTGGTTTAGCCATCTCCCCATTACTTTCCTAAACTTGATTATTCATCTCTAAGGTGTTTAATACATGCACGAAGCCACTTTTAAAAAAATTATACCCTTTCCCATTCATATTATACAGTATAAATATGAATTGTTTCTATAGAAATATTTTCAGAGAGTTTAGTCTTCTCGGAATGTGCAACCAGACTGGCAAGTGTTTCTATTCTAGACACATTTTCTGAGGGAATTTACTGATTTCTGGACACAGTTGAATGGCTTGCTTTCCAGGAGGAAATCCTACTCCAAGGGCCTCACCTAGAAACATTCCAATGTTTTTCGACTTACTGAATTTATGCAATGCTTCTTTGAATATTTAGTCCCTTCAATGTGTTATTAAAACCAAAATACTTTTACTCTTTTTGTCATTCGGGTTCCAAACTCTCGGGAGTACGTTTGAAATAATTTGCCATGTGCCAGATTATTAACAGACCTCTGAAATGGCAATGATGAGGAGAATGTATTTTCTATTTTGACAATATTCATTTTCAAATAATATACAATGGGGGCAATGCTAGTTTACAGCTGTGAATATGCGAAACACAGTCTATCTTTCTATCATTTATTAATTATCATATTATTTTCCATATGAACAATGGTAAACCTACTTTTGCTCCATTCTGTATAGAGATACTCGAATAATTTCCCAGTTGACATTTACTTGAGTAGGTATCAGCATAAAGGTGATGCAGACTTATTTTGATCTCTTATTCAACAATTATCTCCCAAAGTCTGAGGTCAAAAGTGTTGTCTGTCTTGCTCAGAGGTATAAACCCAGTATCTAGCATAATGTCCAGCTCAGTAATAGTATACTCAAGAAATATTGAAGATATATAAACGAGTGATGAATATATTATCAGTGAAGCCATCACTCATTCCCAATTGTGGGGTCAGGTTAATACTCAATTTGCGCATCCTTCTTCCCCACTGGGTTTTTGATTTCTCTTTGTGTGCCATTGGTTCACTTGGTTTTACCATTTATTCTCAAGCTTTGACTGACTATATCCACCTGAAGAATCATATTTCAGATCATCATATGCTGTCTTTGATTAGCTGCAAACACAATGTAACGCACATACACTGAATTCACCCTCCGGAGCAGGACAGTCCATGTTTGCCATAGCTAATAGATACCTGGTAGAACAACTTGGTAGTTCCTGTGTTCTCACTAATAATTAAGAAATACAATTGAAGTTTTAAAACAAAACTTTTTAACTTCAATATCTAATGATGAAAATAGTGAATTGGATAGGGAGAATGTAGCATTAGAATCTAAGAACTATTGGATCCTGCAACTAGTAGAGTTCTATTTCTTTAAGTATACTGTGAATCCGATGTCAGTACCCAATGAACACAGCCTGAAGGAAATGTAATAACAGTACAAAGAATGTGACATTAACTTTCAAATGTGACGAAAAGCACTGAAAACATAGGAAGGCACGTTCTCAGGGCAGGGCAGGAGGTAAGAAGATACTGTGTAGCCCCATGTTGCTATAAGTTGTATACAAATGTGTCGCTACACCGGGTTTTGTTTTGTTTGTACTCATTAAAAGAAATGGTTATAAAGTGGTCAGGATGCTTTTTAAAGGAGGAAAAAAGAAACACTCAGGTATGTCATTTTCTGTTACAAAAGAAGTAGGAAATACTGCCGGGTCCTTTTGCTTAGTGCCCTAAAAGATGAGATCATTTCCGTTACGCTTGAGGTGCCAATGAAGTGGCATCCACTGTGGCACTGAAATTGTAACGCTTTCAGTTGTGTCCCCTTGTGTTCTTCTATTTAAAAAACTGTCAGGGCCACTTTAGTGAAATTTACTGCAATGCCTAAAAACATATAAACGATGACTTCTAAAAAGTTGTGCTATCTCACGATATATTTTTCCCCCTTAGTTTCTCTGAGGTCTTACAAATAGTTGCTGGCACCAGAGAGCTTTCGAAAGTGTTCACTGACTTTTCACAATCTGTGGGAATTCTAATAAACGCGGGGGGGGGGGGGGGACGGGGGGGATGACTTGATAATGCACAGGAATGTGTCTGCTATGTTGATTTACAATAGGGAGTTCTCTGGCATGAGGATGCAATGTTTGCTGCTAGTGAGCTGTGTGTTTCTTCCTGTTCCAGATTGTACCCAGCCTGTAGCTCTTTCTAGGACAAAACATCCCTTCATACCCATAAGCAACAAAGCTCTAATGAAGAACGCTGAATCAGGCCCGTTACCACCATACTAATTATGCAGCGAACACACTGTGTCCGGTGGACCTTTCTGAGAACAAACCAGAACATTAAACTCTGAGTCTAGTCCAGGAGGAGGCAAGCCTCTGTAAACATTTTGTTGATCTTGAAAGGCAAATGCTTGTTCATTACACGACACCGACAGACAGGGTTACTCCTACTTCATCCTCCCTGAACATCGTTATACTTCGGTGGTCAGTAATTCTTACCCGTGTCAGTGAAGTCAGGGAAAGGATCGGTTCTGCAGAGGGAACAGAATCCAAGTACTTTCTGCAGCCTGGATGGAAGGAAACTGTGTGGAGGCTGAAGTGTGGACAGCTGGGAGCTGCGCAGAAGAGCTTGAGATTTTTTAGGGAAAACACCTAAATGTGAACAGGACATCTGGGTCTCTCTAGATTTGTGGAATCCTTGGTACTTGTAATGTACCAAGGATCTGCACGCCTGCTTGTTTATTTCTGTTTTGTGTTTGTGCGCGGTTACCTGGATGTCGTTTTCCTGGCGGCAGCGGCGTGCTGGGTGTCCGTGTGCACGAGTATGAATTAATTACATGCTGGCAACATCTGCATCAGGGGCGTCTGCAGTCCCCGCTGCCCCAGCCGGGAGGCTCAGCCCCGGCCCTTGGTGTTAGGACCACTCGGAAGACCTGCCTGTCGAATGCCTGATCGTGGATCCCGGGGGGCCGGAGCTCGGGGAGCCTGTACCATCTCTCAGCGAAGGGGAGGAGAGAAGGCAAAGGGAAGGCGTCCGAGCGGAGGGATTCTGCTTCCCAGGGCTGGGGTCAGGGGGGCCAAGACTCCCCAGCAAATTCCCAACTTCAGCACGGCCTCCCGCCCGGGGAGGGGCGCGCGCCTCTTACCTGGGCCCCCGTCTCGGCCGAGGGCTCCGGGCCGTGGGTGCCAAGCGCCAGTCCTCCGGCAGAGACAGCGAGGGCTGGGCTGCTGGGCTCCACCGGCGGGAGGGTGCTGGGGGGCGGGGGACGCCGAGGAGCGAGAGGAGCTGGAGGAGGAGGAGCCGGGGAGGAGACTGGAGCTGGAGGAGGAGGGAGGGCTCCCCGCCTCGCTAGCCGCCGGGTTTGCAGGCGCTGCTGGCGGCGGTGTCTCCTGCGCTCCACCAGCCGGCTCGCTGCTCCGCCGGGAGATGCTGCCCCGCGCCGCGCCGCGCTGAGGCCGTGCGCGCACCGCCCCGCGCCGCGGGCTGCGTCCCCGGCTCCCGAAGTGAGCCCCCTGCCTGGCGGCTGCCGCCCGCCGGAGTCCCGCTGCTCGGGCGCGAGGGGCGCTCGCTCGCAGTGCCACCAGCAGCAGCCCCTGCGTCCCCGGCGCGCAACCTTTTTTTTTTTTTTTTTTTTGGCACCTCTCACTCTTCGGATTTGCCTCCGCGTCCTTTGGTCATTTTCCGTTTTCCCCCGCTGGGAGGCAGAGGGCGGGGTAGGTGCCCCTCCACGGCTCCCCCACCCTTTCTCGCTCCGTGTGAATTTCTCCCCCCTGGCATTTCTCGGGCGCGCCACGCAAAGGCCAGCCCCGCGCGCAGGAGGAGGAAGCCGCGACTCCCCGCTGCTCGGCGCCCGGCCGGACTGGAGCCTGGAGCGGCGGCGCGGCCGGGAGGCGGAGGCGTCGAGAGGGGCCGGGCGTAGCTCTGGGGTCTGAGGACAGCCCGCCTCCCTGGGAGAGCCCCCCGGAGAGGCGCACGGCGCCCTTCCGCAGCAGCGAGCCTTCGGAGCACCACGAGCCGGGAGGCGAAGGATGCGGGCAGCGCGGCCAGCCGCCTGCGGGGCAGCGCTGTCGCTGTGGCTGTGGCTCGTCAGCTGCGTCCTCTGCAGAGCCTGGACGGCCCCCTCCGCGTCCCGTAAGTACCCTCCCGCGAGCCCGCGCCGCGCCGGGGCGCCTCGGTACCGCATTGATGTGCCACCCCCCGGCGGGTCCCCACTCCCGGGTGCCTTCGCGGGGCTCGACCCCTGGCTGGTGTGCGGGTCTCCGCTGCCACGCACTTGCAGCCAGCCACTGCAGCAGGCAAACTCCAAACCCCGCGCCCCTGGGCGCCGGCAGAGGGTTTGGACGCTGGTGATGTTTCTGGAAAGTTGTGCCTGGTCATGGAGATGGGTTGCTGCTTGGTTAGTGATGCGTATTGATGACAGCTTCTTGGGAGTTACTCCTCCGCGGTGTGTGTGTGTGTAGTTCAGGGCATTTTGCTTCGGTCCGTCAGTGTCTGAAAAGTAACGACTATGGAAGAAATAAGTTTCTTATTTTTATTTATGGTTTCAACTTAAATGAGCACATATTTGGGTGATGAAAGGGGAACATTTTTTGAGCGATTTGGACAGCTATCGACTTGCTTTTCATCCTGCCCCAACCCACCCCAACAAGTTAATGACCATTTAGTATTTGTTTGTTAAAATGGAGGCAATGGATCCAATAGTGTCACTGAAATTGCTTAAATTCTTTGGCAGTTTGAAGTACTGCAGCCTAGGACTTGGGACTGTCAGTGCAAAACATCAGTAATGTAGCCATGAACAGATTCCTTAAGAGTTCAGAAAAATGATGTGGTTCCATATGTTTATCTCTGTGTGTTTGATCTCGCTTTAAAAAAAGTATCATATTTTTATGAGGTTAGGCAAACATGGAAGATTCTAGCCCTTCTGCATTGCTTGGGAAGTGCTTGCTGTGATCTGGAGAGAAAAGGCGTGATGGCTTCTTGGTTCAGAAAAGGTTAAACGCCACTGATATTGCCTGTAGCAATCTTGGAATAACTTTCAGGTGCTCACACTCGTTTGGGAGAGTAAGTACGCTGTTAAACACTAATCAGGAAGATTCTAAAGTTTAAAAATACGTGTTTTCCATTTAGAAAAAAAAAAGTTTAGTGTTTTCCAGAATTCATTCTATGTGAAATAGTCATATCTCCGTTTACAAGATCCTGAGATGCATTAATGCACCTGTGCTGATATGTTAATATTAATGTTCTTATTCCAGTGTGCACATATTAATAAGAGTATTGAAAATCACTTTCTAAAGTGTGCTAAAGAATCTGCTACATAATAATATATAAGGAACTAGTAGTGATTTTGAGATATTTTCCCAAACACAGTATTTGCTTTGCTTTTCTTGCAGTTAAAGGTAGGGAAGCCACTAAACTAAATGGTAATCTAAGTTTGTAATGAACTTGAAAAACATTTTATAGTTTTTTTTCACAAAACATGTTAAACCTGATAAGTGATATGTTATTAATATTTTATGTCAATGTAATAGACTTAAATAGAAATTGTGAAGCTATAATGCTTGGCATTAATATTTACATATATAACTATTTCCTGAGGAAGTTAATTTGGTGAAGTTTCTGTTTCAAGGTCTGGTGTTATAGATCTAACTGCCACTTTTCTAAGAAAATACACTTTTTATAAAGTTTATTATAGTCACTGACTGAAGATGCTCAACTCCAGAGTTTTTCCTGAGTTATGGATTTCATCTTTCTGTTACATTTTAATTATGATGGATCAATCTGAAACATTTGCCAGGTGGCAGGCCTGGTGCACATGCAGCCATTGGGTTAATATAGTTTAAGAATGAAAAAGTGTTATTTCAGAAATATATTCTTAGGATTTTTTTTTTTTTTCAACTCAGAAATCAGAGATAGGGAAGAGCAGAGACCATTACTTTTAAAATAATTAATAATATGTTTGATTATTAAAAGGTATTTGTTTACTTTGATTCTTTATTGTTTAAAAATGTATAATGGCCTAATTAAGGTGACTTTTTATTCATTTGAATTTAAATTGTGTGACCCAAACCCAAAGGTTCCCCAAATCCTGGAAGGAAATTAAGTGATAAGGATGATATAGACTTAAGTGATTAGAACGAACTTCATGTATTTAGTACTTTAAATTTCTATTTTTACACTTTATGATACATTTTATTTATACTGCATACAGCTCTGAAGAAGAATGATAACTATATTCTTAATACAGAAAACATTCAAAGGAGAAAAATAAAAGATAATGAACAACTCAGCCAGGAGAGGTCATCCCAGGACAAAAAGTAGCGAGGGAATCTCCAAGTCACATTTTTATTTGGTACACATTTCAAAATATGATGATTTTACTCCATCTTTCTGTCCCCAAGTAACTTTTTAATGTGATGGGCATTTTTAGAAGATACAGTTAATTTTTTTTTTCATTTCAGTACTATTTCAAATATATATTTGGTTTTGACTTATTGCTTCTTCTCTGTTACTGAAATTAGATAAAATGGCGTTAATGTTAATACTGTGTTTTTTACAACTAGCCTAAAGTAATTTTACATAATCTCACCTCTGGGATTGAGTAGGAATAGAGTCTAATTTCTTGACAGGTAGAGAAAAAGGAGCAGCTGTAGAGCTGATAGAATCACATGCATATAACCTGCCTTGTTGTGAATGTCAGTGCATGGGCCGCATGTGAGAAGTTTAAGCAGATGATTTCCTCTTAGGGAGCTGCGTTTATTTGAATAAATTCAAAAGACCCTGAGAGTGTGGTTCTGAATGATGAGGAGTTTGAGTCAGCATTTAATGAATTAAATTTATTCTTAAAGTATACTAAAGTTTGGCTTAAATAGTGCTTTCTGATGAAGGTCAGTCTACATTATAATGTATACCCATTAAAGTATAATTTCACTGAATGTTACATTTGAGAAACGCGTCTTTAATTGATCAGATACTTTCTAACAAATGTCTTTACTAATACAAGCATGTATAAACATAGATATTAATAAACAAATATATTTGGTAAAATCCTTTAAATGCATGTTATATAACATTTAATATTGGATTATATTATATATCTATTGTATGTAAAATATTTATATATTTATATATTTTCTAAGATGTCTTTCAAGGAGTCTACTTACCTACAACTTTATAATAGATACATCTTTTCATGAGCAGTTATTTCAAGTAATGAAACAATATCAAAATAATAGTATATTGGTCTATTTTCTCTCCCTTCAATTGAGGTACCACCCTTCAAATGCTATCTTTAAAAAAGTTGAATTAAGTATAAAATATATAATAGATATAAAAGCAAATACTATTGGTTTACATCAAACTTGAGCATAGTCTTAATAAAATGAATTTAAATCATTTCATTTTAATTTAAATTTTGACAAATTAACAAAATGACATTGTCTTAATAAAATGAATTTAAATTAAAAAGTGCATCAGGCCTGCAAAATTCATTGGTTGATAAGAAGTAGTATATTATTTACTTCCTATAAACTAATAATGAGAAGTTTATTACTCAAAGAGAAATATATAATCCTGATTTTTATTATCTGCACTGATAGGAAACAGGAACCCAAAATTTTACTCCATTAACATCGATCAATAAATAGGGTAAAAAAAATAATTTCACAAATTCAAAATAGGTTTTTATTAACCTTAATACCACTTTAAACAGACAGCATATCATTTTTAGATGACAAGTAACATCAAAGTTGTTTGATGCACATCATATTTTTAAAATCATATTTCAAATTCATTTATTTTTATTTTAATTGGCAGGGCTTTTGAAGTTCTACAACTTCTCTGAGATTTGAAGTCACTTATTTTAATTAGTAGATTCTTCCAAAGAAAATCTTAATAAGTCTTTAACGGAGTAGTAAGTCTTCTTGTTTGATGTATTCTTTTTATGATTGAACATAAAAGGAATTTGCTATAGTTTTCCTCCTTGTTTCTCTTTTTAAAGTACATATTAATTTATTGAAAATGCCATACAGAGAAAGGTGAGATTCTAGGCTCAGAAATTCTTAATTTGTCTAGTGTGTGATTTTCCTAAAAGTTTTGAACATATGGAGAACCATCTTCCTCCTGTTGTCTGAGCAGTGATTGATGTTAATAAGTTGAAGAAATAAAATGTAATTTCAAAATTTCCCCAGTCTCATCTATTAGAGAAGCGCTTTATCATTTATTGCTACTAGCGAAGTTCAGTGAGAGTACATAATAATTTCAACATCAAAACTACAATGTTATGGAGATTTAAAAAGGTGAATGCTATATTTACATTTAAATAGTTGTCATTGAATGCTATCAGTGTTTCTAGAGAAATACATATTTTAAGATAAGTCCCTCTTAGAAACATAAGCTACATTTCACTTAGCATTTCGCTGTTTGAAGAAATCACATGTCTAATTTTGCCATTTTAATATGTAAGCATTGTGATGGAATGATCTTTTATATAGCCTTTAAGTTTTCAACTGAGAATCATAAAAGAGACCACTTCTCAACAGTGGACAGCTAAAACATTGGGTCTTCCCATCTCTCGGGATCTACTCGTATGTTGTACCAACTGAAGATACTGTTGGCATATGGAGGTGCTCCTTCTCTCTCCATCCTGTTTCTGTTCCTGAGGAGGGAACTCCGTCTGCAACTCGCTTGGTCTCTCTCTGCAGTTCACTCATTCCTTCCCCTGCTAGGGAGAGAGACTTACCTATTAGGTGTCTTTGGGCCGAGTGTGCATAGCTGGCCCGCGAGCTCCCCCTCCTTGCCCCCAGGCTGCCTGCAGAAGCGATCAGTTCTGCGGAAAGATGCGTAAGAGCTGGCTGTGCCTCTGCCGGAGTTTGTGTGATAGGTCACGGCACCTTCCGGCCGGCTCTTGCTGTGGCTAGAACGTCTGATTAATTTCAGAATTAAAGTTAATGCCTCCGATTACTGCCGTATATTTAAGCCATAGTTCTGCGTATCAGTAATTACTACGTAGGGAGTCTTATTTGCTCTCTGACTTTTTTCTAGCTTAGAACTCAGGCAGAGAAGAGAGTGCTGGTGATTGTACCCTGTCAAACCCAGAGACATTAAAATTGCCAATAATAAGCCTACTTAGTGCTGAACTAAATGGACATGGGGAAATTTTTGCATGTTAAAAAAAAAAAAACCCAACAAAATAAAAGTTATTTTTTTCCTCTATGTTTTGTTGGAGAATTGAACTTACTCTCATTATGACCTGTAAATCCTCCTATTAATTAATTAATATTTCTACATGGTCCTATTAGTGATAGGATTTATCTTAGAGAAAAGCTTAGAATACAATAGCTTTATCTATGATCAATAACATTACCAATTTAAACACATCTTCGTTATAGACTTTAAAGGCTAACACATTGAATTTCATCTTATCCATTTTAAGTATCACATGGATTTGACATGCTTTGAGCTGGAAGTTACTTCATGTTCTTTATCCTTCTGTACTATTAAGAATAGTGAGATGTTTGAGTCAATTATTCTTTAAAAAAAAATGAGTCATGTGCACTTTGAAAACAACTTTGTTAATTTCCTCAACTGTACATGTTGAAAAAGTGCTTGCTAAACTCTTATTTAGTTCATTTTGGGGGTAGATTATTCATAACAACAGCTTGAAATAACTGATTTTTTTTTATAGCACTCCAGATTTTTAAACCTCCCCTGATAGTAGGAAATCTGGAAATAAAGATGTATTGGTTGACTCTGAGTTTGCTTGCTGAAGATATATTTTTGGTTCACTGTAAAAATGGTAAAGAAATATGGAAGCACTCCCGAGGGCCATATTCTACATTTTCCTTATGACTTAAGTTTGTTAGAAATACCCTCACAAACATACATAGTGATATATTCTCTAATATTTTCATGTTTAGGGAGGAAGTAAAATTATCCCTGAGAATACTTTTACCAGGAAAAATAGCCCCAACTTTCACTTTCCTGCATCGCCCCCCTGCTTTGTTTGTCTGGAAATGTGAATCAGACAAAACAGCCTTGCAGGTGCGACATTCACACGCTCAGGTTTGCCGAATCTGTGACGTGAGGGGCAGCTACGTGGGGATTGAGTTATGTAAAGTTCAGTCAAATTCAGCCAAGATTGCTCATGACCAAGCATTAGATATCAGGTTGGAAAAAGTATGTGAAAAGAAAAAATTTTGCTTTGACTCCTAATTTTCTACTACTCTCATGATGTCATCGTGTTCCTAGATTCTAATGTCACTTCAAAGCGATAGGTGGCCAAAGTAAATAGATACGCTCTGAATTAAGGAAGCGGCTTGTTAAGTGGGGAAATGCCATGATTTGCCAGGGAAAATAATGTATTTACCTCTAAGAATATTCTCTTAAAATAAAAGGTGCTTGACAATTTTACATCATATGCACTCAGTTATTTTGAACTAACATAAAATATATGCTCATTAAATTATATCACTTTGTAACTCATTTTACTCTGCAATCGCCTCTTAATGGGAATCAAATTCTTAAGCACATTTATAAGTATTTACCTTTATACACTATATATCTTTTCCAGATATTGGATAAAATATATGAATGGGGGAACTATACGAAAAATTTCAGCCTAAATTATGTTATTTGGCAAACTTCTAGCATGTTTTAGGAGTATTGTTTAAAATGTACTAACTACATGTTAAGCTTGGCCTATGCTGCATTAAATTAATTGCTGATACATTTTAATTGAAACAAATGTATTTATTTATTTACATTCTTGGTTCAACCAAACACAATATGTCTGGAAAATCATATATGAACATCAGGTTTTAGATGATTAAATAAATATGCTACTAGGTTACTGTTTTCAATGTCAGCCAGTCTAAGACCATGTGATCTGGCTATTTTGCTCTCTCTCTGTGTACCTGTGACCACAAACACACAAGTTCGGTGCCACCATCAAGGCACGTGTTGCTTATGTATCACGGCATTTTTTTCCTCAGTGCCTCCTAACGTGGCCAAGAAATCAAAGTCCTTCTCAGCACAATACGCGAGGCAATCATGTGTAATTGCACCAGCTATGCCTTTTAAAAAAAAAGTTTATTTTTTGCTCATGTTATATACGGGGTGGGTCAACAGGTTTACAGTTGTTCCTATGGAATATAAACCAATAGTTAGTAAATAACAATACAAGAATAAACCCTGTGTTCCCTGTACTCACAACTATACACCAACTGTGTCCCAACCTGTATAATACCATCACTAGAAAATTTTCAGCTAACTTTTGTTAGTGATAAAATACACTCATTGTCATTTAAATCAGTTGGCTAATATTAGATGTTCTCGTATGAAAGGACTATTTAAAAGAGTCTATTTGCTTTCTCTTTAATAAGTGTTTTCTAATTGAGTTCCACAAATTTGTAATGGCTTACATTTCCAGCAGCAAACAATAAACGTCCTTTTCCATAACGATGCAAAAATAGACACTATTATACTCTCAAAAGGGTTTTGCTAACTGATATGAATAGGAGATACATGGTGAGTGCCGGGCCAGGCAGTACTTTTTAGATGTATTAGCTCGTTTATTCCTTCCAACATCGCCCCTGTTTACGGATGAAAAGAACTCAGGGAGAGAAATTAAGTAGGTTTTGCCCAGGTGATCAGGATGATCTCTCACTTCAGCCTCCGTTCTACAGCATGGCACTCCTGGCTGAGTAGGAAATAGGAAGTCATTGAATTTCCAGTTCTCCAAATTGAGTTTTAGTTGCTTTTAAGTGATATTTGAAGTGTTGATTGATTCTTGTATAGAGTTATAGGGGAAAAATCATTACAATGTTTCATCTTTGTTTACTTGTTTTTTTTAAAATCAAATTGTTGTATATTCTGGTGACTGAAAAACTAGATTTGTCAACAGGAAAATATATATTTGACATCAACAGAGGACTTGCACCTGTAATGGATATTAGTATTAAGTAATAATACTATTATTTATTTTAATGATAATAGTATTAAATAATAATATTATTCATGTATGCTCTTCCTTTTGAGAATAAAGTGATTTTACAATGTGATTCTATCTTTTGGGTACTGTTAGTATACATTGAATAGCCATGTGGTGAAAACTTTGATTTAAAGCTGTGTAAAATACTTAATATTAAAATACTTTGTCAACTACAACTAAAAGCTATTTCAAACTGGTCCTGCGGACATTCTTCAGTCTCACTCCAAACCTGTAATATTGTGGCCATCGCTAAGATGAAAAGATGGTAACTGTGTAACCCAGAACGATTGTTTTGAGTATCGATTTCATGTAATATCTAAACCATAAAGCTTTTCTTGAAAGTCTTGTTGAGAGCAAAACTTACTTCAATGGCAGTGGGAAAATATAATATTTGTCTCAAAAATATTTGTTAGTTCTAATGCTTGAGTATTTCTTGTATCTGTTCCCTGCTCTCCATTCCCAATCACCTTAGCTCTAGTTAAGATTTTCGGCATTTCCCTTCAGGCGTTAATTTAGTAGCTTCTAGAATGCCTCCCTGCTTCTAATCATTCTCCTCTAGTTTAACGATAATACCTATGCCAGAAATACTTTTCTAAAACACAGTTCTTGTCATGGCGCTCCTCTCCTCTGGTTCCTGACTGTGCCCGTAATTTTATCTCTCCCTAACCCAACATACGTACCTCATGTAACTTAACCATCCCAAAATCCTTGCGGCTTCTCCCATGCAGCCCAGTGTCTCCAATTGTGGTTTTCTTAGGCCTCTCCTTCCATTCTGTTCTCTACTTATGGAATGTCTTTCTCCTATGTGATCTGTGCTGATGTGACAGGGAAAACTCATTTATGATTCAGGCCTCAAACTTTGGAACTTTTCGGAAGTACCATCGCCTCCCTGTGGCAAGGTGGTGTAATTGCAGGCAAAAATATGAAGATGATACTAAACAATGTCTATCTGAATTTATATAAGGAATAAAATAATGACAAAGAAATGTAAATCACCTTCAGTTATCTGATGTTAGAATGAGAAATTATGTCAATTTGTGTGTGTGTGTGTGTGTGTGTGTGTATTTAATGGAGAAAATAGATACAACTTGTCATAGTTTATACATGAATGTCAATCTGTCATTTCAGGGGAAACGATGAAACCGAGCTGTGAAAGTTTAAAGCTCCTCCCATGCTTTGCCTGCATGCCTCTATTTTGCAGCTTTTTCTGTACTTCGTTTAAGTCACATGGTTGTTCAGATTCCTTAAAAGCCAAGCATGATTGCCCTTTTCAAACTGTGTTGTTTTAATGGCATGCCTATACTCCGCATGCAGATTAAACACAGATGTCAACAAACCAACTATTGTACCTGACGGGTACTTTAAATAGAGTGCTTCAGGTGTCAAAAATCTTGTAAATGATAGAGGCAGTTGTAGGGGAACTTGGTAATGATATGTATTTAGTGTGTAACAACCTAGCATATTGGTTGATATTGTCAAAGTTGGTATGGAACGTCAAGGAATTTTATTTATTGCTAATATGACAAAAATATCCTTCGATAATTACAAAAATGGTCATATATTCTCTTTGCTTACATTTTAAATGAACTTGCTTCATCTCTACATTTGAAGCTTTGTACCTTCTGCGCCTCAACCTTAAACTATCCTCCATCCTATAAAATCTGTACCCTTTCAAAGCCTGCCATTTGGGCAAAGCCTGTTTTAAGTGTTACATCCATTACATTCACTCCCCTGGACCTGCCTGCTCATAACACGTGGTGCTCCCCTTTCACTGAGCCCGCAGTTTGCACAGGAGATGCCTACCTTTTGTTCTTAGACTAATAGATACAAGGCTGTGGTTGTATCAAAGGAACTAGCCTTTGATAAACATCTCTTATCTACTAGACTTTGCACGGGTTGCACTGAATTCATTAAATACAATTAGTGAATTGCCTCTCTGCTGGAATAAAGGTGCTCAAAAGTTTTAAAGCTCACCCAGTTTTATTTGTACACAGTTCTTACTTTTATCAAGTTCTCCTTTATGCTGACACAAAATGTACATCCTAGTAAATTCTGGCCATTAATTCTAGTGGGGTTTTTAAGGTAATAAAAGCTTAATATATCTCCAATAACCACCGCCATAAAATATTTGAAGACATATATGATAAAGTCTTGTTAAATATAATTTTAATATTTACTTACTGTTTTATAGGTAGTTAATATATCAAAGATTAATATATTCATTAAGGGAAATGACTTGGTTTATACATAGTTGTAACCTTCAAGTTAGCTATAACATTTCTTGGTACCTAAGTAGTGTTAAACAAATACAATTGAGTTGAACTGTGTTAGTTCAGTATATAACTTGTGCATATAGTGAGACTGTAGCAACAAATACAGGTTTCTTAGTTTTATTTTTCTAGCTAAAGGCATTGTATTTAGAAGTACTATAATTTCAACGTAATATTAAAATACAATTTTTTCATAACTAGTAACCCCCATGTTATAAAAATACTGCCTTAAAGTTGACATCAGTATGAATTAGCAAACAAAAGTGAAACAAATAAGTATTTCATAAAGGATATGAATAGGAGGACATGCAGAGGGCCCAAAGGCATATGAAAGAATGCTCAAACATCACTACCTGTCAGAGAGATGCAAATTAAAACCACAGTGAGATACCACCTCACACCTGTCAGAATGGGCATCATTAGTAAATCAATAAACAAGTGCTGGCGAGGATGTGGAGAAAAGGGAACCCTCATGCACTGTTGTGGGAATGCAGCCTGGTGCAGCCACTATGGAAAACAGAATGGGATTTCCTTAAGAAACTTAAAACTGGAACTGCCTTTTGACCCAGTGATTCCACTGCTGAGAATATACCCTCAGAACCCCGAATCACCAATTCAGAAGAACCTATGCACCCCTGTGTTCATAGTAGCACTACTTACAATAGACAAGTGCTGGAAACAGCCTAAGTGCCCATCGGTAAATGAGTGGATCAAAAAACTGTGGTACATTTACACAATGGAGTACCATGCAGCAGAAAGAAAGGAGGGACTCCTACCTTTTGTAACAGCGTGGATGGAACTGGAGAGTATTATGCTGAGTGAAATAAGCCAGGCAGTGAAAGACAAATACCATATGATTTTGCCTATAAGAGGAATCTAATGAACAAAATATACTAACAAATTAGAACCATAGGCATGGAAACATGGAACAGACTGACAGTGACCAGAGGGGAGGGAGGAGGGGGATGATGGTGGAAAGAAGGGGAAGGGGAAGGGTCTAGACAGAGAACACGTGAAATAAATACTCCTGCGCTAGGAATGCGTATCCCATCCTAGAAGCTCCAAAAATAAAGATCCCTGTGACCTAATGTTCTGTGGTCATGGAGGAAAATTAGTTTCATACTGCTCATGAGCTAAAAAGGTATCGACATTGATTTGGTAAAAAAGATGACTGGTTTTTAAAAAACAATCTGTATATTCTTTTGGAGAAGTCTCATGTGGTGGGAGTTAGCGCGGACATTCATGTCAGAAAGCCTGGGTCTGCTTATTGGCTCTGTGGCTTCAGGAACCTGGGACAAATTATTTAAACTTCTGTGCCCCAGTATTCTAATAAGTCGTCGTCGGCAGCCGTCCATCTCGAGAGACGATGGTGTAGCTTCTTAAGAGTCTATCTGCACCGCCGAGAATGGCTGTGCAGTCCGACTCGGGAGTGACACGGTATCTGTCTCCTCCCGTGTTGAATCGACATCTTGCGATGACGCTGGAGTGTCCTCTCCAGTGAAGCTGAAGCTACAGAGCCTGGGCAGGGTGATATGGAGGGTCTGCTATTGCCCATGCAGCAGACCCCCCCTCTCTTCGCAGCTGAGGGATCCAAGGGAAAGACGGAGTCAATACAGCTTGGCTTCAGGTGCGCCGCAGGAGTTGTAAAGCGATGAAATAACAGTATCTTCATCAAATGATGTAAGGAGTAAATAAAGACCCTACGGGGACTGGCACTGGATGGTAGATTAATTTCAGTCATTTTTATTTTTTAATGTATATTGTATAGTTCTTGTGAGATTAATAATAGAGTTCATAAATATTCAATATCAGTTGCAGTTGCCTTGGACATTTTATTTTATCATTTAGTTGTAAACCAAGACTAATATCTAGAACAATTAGCAAAGATAAAACCAGTATATTATGTAATTTGTACATAATGCCCCATATAAGTGGTCAAAAAGTGAGATAACAATATAGTTCAAATAAACTAAGTCTTTAATTGAAGGAAGTAATCCATATATAACCTATATTAATTGAATGTATAACTTGTCATTTACATGCAACAACATACGTGACATTGCTGTTCTCTGCACAGAGATGTTAGTATTTAGGAGTCTTTCATTTAAAAAGTATACTCGTGTTAAAAAACATGCCACACATTATTAGAACAGTATAAAGTAATGTACTTAGTGGGGCTTATGTTTCAATGTAGTTGGTATTCAAATACTCGCAAATGTTTCTGAAAAAGTACATTTGCAAATCAGAGGGCAGGAGGAACGGCTCCAAAGCATCAGCATTTCACTATAACTTGTCAGCCATAAGGGCAGATGGTATGAGGTTGCTTTTCTGAAATGTGATGGGAAGTATAAAAACAAATTTGATGAATTTTTCATTTTGAATTTGACTATCTAAATAACTAGGAGACTGGGAAATCAAACATTGAATATTATATCAAGTTCCCAAAAGCCAGTGCCCAGGATTTTGGGAGGTACACAGATATTGTTTATAGACATTTATTCATTATTAATAAACACATTTGAATGTATATTAAAAATAAATCACGGTGGTAAGCTCTGGACATTATAAAATCTTTAGCGACAGCATCTCTATCCTGAAGGGTTTTATCATCTCTAGGAAGGTAGAAAACTTTGGTAATTAAAATTTTAAAATAAAAGCTATGTGATTTCCTTGCCAAGGCCCAGGCAAAATTAACAATTACCTTTTGCAACACAGATAATGAAAGTATGAATTGGAAATGATAGAATCATAAAAGTGATGGAGAAACTTGGTCACTGGAAAATTGTATTTGGAGACCTATTAAGGCCCTCTCAACAGTTCATAGTGAATTCTTGGCATGCTATTTCCTGCGGCTCAGGAGAGCCCTGGGCCAGCCAGGCTTCCCGACCTTAAACAGACCCTGCCTTGCAGCCAGCCTGAGTCAGTCCAGGGACCTCGATCGTTTTCTGTCTGAGCTTGGCAAAGTCTACGTATTTTCCCAATTTCCCAATCCTTGCCATAGAGACAGACTTAGGATGCGGTCAACCAACTTGGAAAGCATTTGTTTTCTCCCCCTCCTCAATTTTTGAATATTTTTTTTTCTGTATCCGGAAGTTAAACTTTTATTTTTGGAAAAAGAATGACAGAGGAGAAAGTGAAAAAGATGAACATTCTGTTTCTGCCCCTGGGGAATTTACGCTTGAGCACCTGTGGCAGTTGACTTTGATCTAGTTTTCTCGTATTCCTTGTTTCCTTCTCCCGTCAACCATGAAGATGGGAAGCTACGAGGAGCCCTGCTTACACCATCGAGGAAACGAGCCATGGCCCCCAACCTCTGCAAACAATACCAATTAACAGTAAGGAGATAACCAGGACTGGTTTCCATCAAACCATTGGTTGCTCTTTCTCAGCCCAGAACATGAGACATACACAAGCTAAATGCTGTTTTCTATTTGAAAATTAGATTCATTGTTTAATACATTAATTTAAAAAACACCTTTAAATCCAAAAGAAATGAAGGACAATTGAACAACAGTAATTCCAAAATATTTTTCAGTTAAGTCTGGTTTTTAACTCTTGAGGAAGGGCTGGAAGTGTTCATTGAACTGATAAGTGCTTTAATAGGTAGGTGTATGTGTCATTTCCAGAAATTTTTCTTAATTTTTATAATTATGTTATAGTTAGCATGTATTAGTCTAAATAATGCTAATATCAGAAAGGAATGTTTCATTATATAGGAAATTAATTTTGTTCTTGGACAATGTTGTCTACATGAGAGATCATTCCAGAGTCATTAGAAATATCAGTATCAATTGTTGCAATAATCCAATGATGGTTAGGTTAAATAATTTTGCTATTATAATTTTTATCATTTGATACATATGTGTGTTATTGAAACAGATATTTATGAGGGGCAACATATTCCCTGAGTAACCTATATTTCAGTGCATTGTTCATAGCTGAATTTAAAGGAAGCAAGTCATAATGAATGTAATTATAACATACTTTCACGCAATATCATATTGATATTATAACTCAGTAGCTAAGAGAATATCTATAGTTATTTTTAAATGTGATTAATGGCTGCATTCTCTTAGGTATTTATCTTTAGCACTACCATGTGCTATACTTAACATTTTTCTCATTTTAGTAAGATTTCAATTCGTTGGGTCGCTACATACCTTAGGATGAATAGTGGCTGAATTTTACTAAAAATTTACACGTTAGTAACGTGCTAGCATGTTCTACGATTATTAGAAAACGTTCCATGTATTCTTATTACAGTGAGATTCATCTCAGTTGTTTGCTTCTAAGGAATATAGTGTTACACTGAGTTTTTTCAGAAATTGAGTAATACACCGCTTCAGATGGAGAGCAATGCAAAGCTTGCTATAAATTTTGACATGTTCAGTATCCCTGCAGCTTAACTTGGCACCATGGGCCATTTGTCAAGGCTTAGCCTTTATCAAGTTTGACATATAGGATAAGCCATAGTCTGCAAATGCTAGTCGATTATGTATCTATAACAAACTCATGAAGTGTCCTTTTCTGTGTATCAGATTATACTCTGTGTCTCAGATTATAGCCTGTAAAAAGTCTGTTCTTTAGTAGAAGATCAGCTTACTTAAAACACTGGCCAACGAGAGGTTATAGATGGATGTTTGTTGGGCACTGAGTACTAGTCAACACTGGCCATCCCTGGAGCTGCTGTTGAGCAGGTTGGTGAAGAGAAGTGGGAACTTCAGAGACCAGCACTTCTCACCTGTTAATGTGCATGTGAACCGCCCGGCAGGTTCTGACTCAGTAGGTCTGGATGGGACCTAAGATGTGACATCCAAGATGGTGATGCTCTGAGTGGTCCGTTATCCACATAAGAGTAGCAAGGTTTTAACTCTGGGATCTGTAAAGAAAGATGCCATAATATTTCATGCATATTTTGAAATTGAGAAGCATGGTTTAAAGAGAGAAAATGGAAAAGAAAATGTATAATCATATGACCCTATTATATATTTTGGATATAAATAGAAGGTACAATAGTGTAGTCTATGATATGGTTTTGGGGGAAAAAAACATGCAAAAATATCTAGATACTGGGTTTCTTCTACTAACTAGTTGAGTTAATTTATATAAATGGACCAAAATTTAAGACTATATAATCTAAGCTTTAGTCACATTTATAATACTAGGGAATTGAACTAGACTATCTCTAAAGTCCGCTATAATTTAAAAATCTATGATTCATAGTCTCCTAGGCTCTCCAGTCTTAGAAAATAATGTGGAGCCTTTTCCAAACCTCAGTCTTGCTTTTATTTCTAACTAGGACTTTGGGCTAGGGTCTCAAGGGTGTTCCTGAAGTTTAAACAGTACAGTGCATGTAAGATGCTTAACGAGTTGATTGCCCTACCAATACCAAGTGGCCAATTAATATTACTTACTAGTGATATTATAAAGATTAGGGAAAGTGAGTCTGAGGAAGAAATGAGGTAACTTGCCCTAGGACATAGTTTTCTATCCATATGCTAAATGACACTATTCTATGTTATGATAGCAAAATAGCTGTGTAGTTGATAAAATATTGGAAATACGTTTTCTAAGAAAAGCCAGTCATTATTGTAGACCATCATGAAGACAAAGGAAACGATGTTCTGTTAAACAATTTTTCTTAAAACTAGTGAAATTCTGCCCAAATCAGTCTAATCTCAGTTATCAGATACTCTTGTCCTCATGTTTGATGAAGTATGCGTGTATGTACTCCTTTTTATTCTAATATTATAATGCACATATTAAGCTTGCTGATACTCAGATATCTCCAGCTTTTATAGTTTAATGTCATATTATTAGAAAAATATTAATTTACTGACACAAGTGTTTGTTATTTATTATTTTTAATAGAAACCTACTTACAAATAGAAACACATATTTGTGTACACAAGTAAATGTATGGGAAAAAAGCTTAATAGGGTGAGTGGGATTAATCAGTGTGCCCTCTGCCCTTCCTAATAGTAGTGCGGAGTGAGTTTTACATTGGAAAGAACCAGAAAATCTACATAGGGCGTGCTCGGTGACTGCTGATACTCTGTTATCCGCCTAGAAAGTACTGGCGTTTATGCCAATAAGCTGACTTTTCGGTTCTAATAAGACAGGCAGAGTCAGTCTTCGCTATGAAATCAAATCACAAGGGAGCGCAAAGCATCACTGTGAGCAGATTTTATGTCTTAAGTTATCCTGAAGAGGCTTTGCATGTCAGGACCTGAGGGCGCCCTGCTCTGAGTCTGGGCAGTACCGCCTTTGGGAGACGTCAGTGTGGGTGGGCGGAGGGGCAGGGGGTTGCCAAGGGTTGTATCGGGGAGTTCACGATCCCACGGAGACCCCGAGTTGGGTCGTTGGGTGGTTCACTGGGCCTGCTTTGGTTGACGTCAGCAGGCAGAGCCCCCCGAGGGCTGTCAATAATGGCTACACGTGCTCATTCTGGAAGCCGGGGAGCAGGCGCAGGTAGTTGGCGAGCTCGGCGCCTGTTCACCCCCTGCGCCTCCGCTCCCACTTATATCCGCCCGCTTGATGTCTGCTGTGGGGTGGACACCGCTTCTCCACGGAGGGGGGCGGCTGGGCGTGCGGACGCAGCCGCCGCTCTTCTCGGTGCGTGTCCGTGGGCCCGAGCCCGCTGGGCGGACGGCGCGTCCCAGCGCTGTGCCGTGTGACGCAAGGGAGGGATGCTGCAATGACGCAAGGGAGGGATGCTGCGATGACGCAAGGGAGGGATGCTGCGATGACGCAAGGGAGGGATGCTGTGTGACGCAAGGGAGGGATGCTATGATGACGTAAGGGAGGGATGCTGCAATGACGCAAGGGAGGGATGCTGTGTGACGCAAGGGAAGGATGCTGCGATGACGCAAGGGAGGGATGCTGTGTGACGCAAGGGAGGGATGCTGCGATGACGCAAGGGAGGGATGCTGTGATGATGCAAGGGAGGGATGCTACGATGATGTAAGGGAGGGATGCTGTGTGACGCAAGGGAAGGATGCTGTGTGACGCAAGGGAGGGATGCTGCGATGACGCAAGGGAGGGATGCTGCGATGACGCAAGGAAGGGATGCTGCGATGACGTCACGGGAGATGAAGTGGCCGTTTCTCATGACGCGCTAAGTACGTGATGGCCGCAAGTGAAACAAACTTCCCAATTTCATAATTTGCTCACAGATAGGACCAAGGTACTCTTTTGAAAGGAACACTTCACTACAACTCAAAAGAAGTTCAAATAAAGTTGAAATCTAAAAGTGAATTATAAAAATTAAGTGAGAAAAACACATTATACCGAAAAATAAAATTCTCTAGAACATGACTGAAAGTTACCTGGTTATTTCTCCTTGAGCACCATATTTAACAATATTAATAGAGTTCTTTTTCAGATTATGTTTAAATATTGCTCAGTCCAATTTTGTTTTTACTGTTTTTTTGCATATCATGAAGCTAAAGCCTGGTGTTTGGCACACTGTAAGAAAAGCATATTAAGAGACAAAACATTCCCAAGTTTTCAAACTGTAAAACTTTAGCTCCAAATAGATGACAAATGTCACATTGTCATTTTGGCATTTTTCTTCTGGGAATTCTGCAGGGAAATAAGTGTGAAATTATATTTGCCAACTTTCCTTACTCTGTGAAAACTATAATGTATTTTGTACATTGAATTGTAAAATGGTGTGGCAGGTCTGAAGAATACAGAATTGTTGGTAGCCTACCACAAACTTATTAGGTACATTTATGTTTTTACTTTAAAAAAATCTTAATCACTTGACTTGGTGTTTATTTTTTGGTTGATATTTGTTACGACTGAGAGCTTAATGTGTTACCGTGTGGTTTTCAAACAACTGATCTTCTAATGTTGCTATTGAATTTGTGAGTAAGGAAATAATGAAAATAGCCAAGAAATTAGCTTAGATATTGAACAGTACAGATAACATCCTTCACAAGTATTAAGGGAAATTGTGGTCTATGTACTGGAAATATAACTTTTGAACACCCAGACCTTGGAATTCATTTTAAGTTTGACTAATAAACAATGTACCTTATAATGTGTCTAATTCACAATATCTCTAAGATACACACATGCGTGTGTGTGTGTGTGTGTGTATGTGGTGTCAAAGTTCAGTTAGCCTGCGTTATTAGGGGATCTGTCGGTCACATAGTTGAAATTTCTGTATAAATAAAACTCTCATCTTGGTGGCGTAGTAACTGAAACATTTGTGCATGACTTACATACTGCATGCCAGCTTCTTGACCTGAATACATGTACGGTTATCCTGCATACTTAGGGATATTACTATAAAAGTTATTACATGTACCATTTTTATTATTTTAGTGATCATTCTTGTCTGTGGAGCTGTTTTTTTTCACCAGTAAACGGCTTAAAGCCACTGTACTTTGTTATTTCATCCTATTTGTGTTAGAATTCGCTTTTGAACTTGACTTTTCCATTTAAAAGGACTTCTGAAATCGTTTAGAAAGATTATAGTAGCTCTGTTTGTATTTAGAAGATGCATTAAACTTCCATTGCAACAAAACTCTGCAGACCTCAGAGTTTTCTTCTGTGCTTATGATTAATTTTCTTCAAAATTCTGTGGGTGACATTTGAGTTTTTCATTCGGTTTTATCAATGCACGCCTCCATCCAGTCTGTCAGTTATTTTGGAAAATATTGATTTGTAGTATGAATGTAATAGATTTTGTATTAGCCCAGATTCAACTAAGGGGCTCCAGTAAAAATATTTGTGGCATTAAATGTGTTTTTGATGTCCGTGAACATTTGTAAAATGATTGGAATAATAACACCAACTTGCGTTTGCTGTAGAAGAAATGTTGACGTATATTGAAGTGTGTAGTTCAGTGAGTGGCACAGTGTGGGCATTGGATGTCAGCTTTCTTTTCATTTTCTCTGTGTAGCGTTAGTATGTAATCGATGAATGGTTGTAGGGATTCGGCATTCCAGTCTGGCCCGGCTGAGCCCAGGCCCCTGTGTGGGATGGCCGCCCGGCTGCCAGCGTCCCTCTCTGGGCTGTGACAGCTTTGCGGCTGGCTTCCTCCTTTCTGCATCTGGTTGGCTGCCTGCTTTGTTCCAGATTATGCCTCAGAAGATTGAACTTTCCCGACTGCTGTTGAAAAATGCATTTCAAAAATTCCGTTTGTAGACAATTCACTAGAGCAGGTGCGCCAGAAAGGGGAAAACGAGACATTCCCCTGTGATACCCAAGGGTAAGGGAGAGGGGTGTTTGCACAGTCCCAGGATGGCTGGCAAGGGGCCCCTTCCTCTTCAGTGACTCAGGACACCTGCAGGATCTCCCTTCATCAGCCTGGAGCACGGGAAAATGTCAAGAAGGGCGTTTGGCAGAGAAAAAGTGACAGAAGTGTTAAATTTCTTGATAACATGCACCAACATGTTTTTGACATGTTCAATCCCCCCTTTCCCCTCCATCCCTTGTCTTTGACTCCTTTTAAAACTGTTTCTGAACAGATCTCCTGTGCCCGTATTCAGACTTCTAATTATTATCTATAACTTCTAATTATCTACACCACACCCACCCTATTACCTCATTCCCTTGCTTCTCTGTCCTGAAGTGTCTAATGTTTGATGACTGAAGTTTCAGAGCTATGTCATCGAGATTCAGGAAATAATTAGGTGGATAGTAGGACGAGATATTGAACTGTGATTCTGATTTATTAATTCTCATCATTACTACCAGTGACCATATCCATTCCCATGGGCATTTTAGCTCGAGGCTGGACAGTCTGAAGGACCCACAGCATCTCCCGTAACAATGATCTTGGATATTTAATAAAAACTGGGCTTTCAGTCCTGGGGAGGGGCAAGCCGCATTTTGTTGATGGGGGCTCTTTATGTAGTTTATTCTCCATGTCAGCAATAACTGTGAGGACTCGAAAGGGGACTTGGTGCTCTTCTTCTCCTTTCCTTGACCCAGAGAGTCTCAAAGAAAGCAGAACCAAAGGCAGCATTTCGGGCATTTGCCATGGCTTTTTTCTTGGTTGCTGGCTAGCTGTTGGCATGAAGAGCATGAATGTGAGGACGACCTGACCTCTGACAACCTGTGTGTCACCTGTCATGCCTGTCATGCAGAGCATTCCCTGCCACCCAGGGCCTGTGAGGGGCAAGAAGATGAAAAAATCTCTTCCAAACTATGTGAATGTAGAACCTAATTAGAATTTGAATATCCATTTAAATTATACTGTTTAAGTTTGCTATGCACTAATTTTCCAAATATAACTGTGTGCCTTGTAAATGGAGGAGACATTGTACTTTTTCAGATAATTCATTTGAGTTTGTAACCATTTCAGAAAATCGCAAACAATACTGCTCCCAGCACCTGAATGGCAATTACAGCACATTAGTGTCCACCTGCATTTGTAGCAATATGTTCGTGGCCATTACAGACATGAGGAAAACACCTGACTACTCTTTTCTGGTGTGCAGTCCTTGGGTATTTCCATATTGAAATATCATGTTCCGTTTTATATTAAAAGGCTTCCTGTATACATTTTCTGTGTAGGTTATATTGTAATGAAGTTGTATTTCAGGTTTGTGAAATGAGAATTCAATGTTTATTTATACAAAGGAGACGCCGGGTTTGATAAGGTAAAGAGCCATAAACTAACACGCAAAAGAGAGACAGATGCAGAGATATAGAGTAGGATGACAGCTGTCAGAGGGGTTGGGGGCTGGGTTGTGGGGGTGGAGGGGTTGAGCAGAAAAGAAAAAAACTACAACTCATAGACGTGGACTGTGGGGGGGCAGGAGGGGTGGAGGGATGTGGAGGAGGATTAAGGGGGGATAACCGGTGATGGACGAAGACTTGACTTGGGGTGTTGAACACATCGCACGGATGATGTGTTGTAGAATTGTGCACCTTAAACCTGTATAATTCTATTAACCAGGGTCGTCCCAATACGTTCAATAAAAAGGAAAGAATAGAATCAAAAGGAAAAAAAGAGCCATTGCTTAGGAAGGGTCATCGCTTTTTCTCCTTCGGGCGCTGCTGGCTTGTCTACAGCCCGAGGGACAGACAGTTCTGACACAGTCTTTACTGGAAGAGGTTAGTGCCCCACGCGGAAGGAAGCAGCGCCTCGTCACTTGGAGATGGAACAGAGGGTTACTGCAGCCAGGGTCTCTGTTCCGTGAGGTGGCTGGCCTAGAGATTTTTAGAGGACAGCCTTCTGCCCTTTGGCTGGCCATTGGCAAGCTAAGTTGATTGTGAAACCCTGGGAGAAATACGGTTTTTATTTGCTTAAAAAGTTAACATTTGTATGTAAGGGTCCTATATTTACATGACAGTTATATCATTAAAAACTTCAGATTCATTTGTGAATTCTTTTTTAATTGTCAGTTTATCCATTTCAAATACACAACCTAAAAGTTTTTTTGGTCACATTACATGGTTTTCTTTCATGCATTAAAAAATGCAGTACTGAGTTTTTACTTGCATCTCTCTGATGGCCAATGATGTTGAGCATTTTTTCATGTGCCTAAGGACCTTCTGTATGTCCTCTTCGGAGAAGTGTTTGTTCAGGTCCTTTGACCATTTTTTAATTGGGTTGTTTGTTTTCTTGATGTTGAGTCGTATAAGCTCTTTATATATTTTGGAGATCAGTCCCTTGTCTGAGGTATCATTGGCAAATATGTTTTCCCATATGGTTGGTTTCCTTTTCATCTTGCTGATGTTTTCTTTTGCTGAGCAGAAACTTTTTAGTTTGATGTAGTCCCATTTGTTTATTTTTTCCTTTATTTCTCTTGTCTTAGGAGATGTATCCGCGAATATAGTGTTACGTGGGATATCTGAAATTTTCCAGCCTATGTTTTCCTCTAGGACTTTTATGGTGTCACGGCTTACATTTAAGTCTTTAATCCATCTTGTACTATTAATGAATTTCAATAATGTGATTTTCCCTTTATTGTATAATTTACTAGGCATCATTACAATTTCACTAATGTTGCAACTTACGAATTCATATTAGACATGCGTGTTATTCTATACAGGAACATGCAATGTCCTGGTAATGTGCGACCAGGGTGACCTTACCGAAGAAGTTTAGATGACATTATCAAGCATGCACAGTGTCCAAGTTAGTATTCCTTAGTAGTAGGGTCCATGGGGAAAGATCACCAAAATGAGGCTCAGCATCCATTTCCTGTTCAGAGATACTAACAGCTGCTATGTCTTCTGCTGTATTTTCTCAGCTCTACACACACTGAATTGACCCAACCCTTACTATGTTGGTATTGACGTCCGTCGTCAGTACTCCACTGAAAATGTCAGAAATACTTGCAGGGGACTAGTGATTCTTTTTTTTTTTTTTAATTTATTTATTTATTTTATTTTTAGAGAGAGGGGAAAGGAGAAAGAGAGGGAGAGAAACATCACTGTGTGGTTGCCTCTCACTTGCGCCCCCAACTGGGAACCTGACGGGCAACCTAGTCATGTGCCCTGACTGGGAATCGAACCAGCGACACTTGGCTTGCAGACCGATGTTCAATCCACTGAGGCACAGAAGCCAGGGGGGGACTAGTGATTCTTAAGGCTAGGGCTGCTTCTAGTCTAAGGGAAGTCTATGAGTAAGAAAAAGTTGGCCCCCATCTTTGGTAGATACAGCCCTGAGGTTCAGGTGTTGGTGAGCAGAGAGTTTCTTTCCACTGGCCTCCTTCCCTTCCCCTGGAGGGACCTTCCTTTCACAGCTTTGTGGCACTCGATGAACTCAGTTCAGCCAGGAACATGCCCCTCCAGCTGGGCACCTTGGTGCAAAGGGCAAATTGTGTACACCGGTATGGTGGTCTTGGACATGATTTGGCTATGGGAGTGATGGCAGAACTAAAGAGTTGGAAAATTTTAGTTTTAGGAAATAATTAATAAGCCTAGTAGTGAATACCTGTGAAAAGCTATAGTTTCTGGAACTGAAGGTACGGCCCACCCTGACTCCAGGAGACCACAAGGGGTCCCACCTTTGTGCTCCAGAAGAAACCATAAGTCATCAAGACGGTATATGAGCCATTGTGTTCCCGGGCGAGACATCCCCGGCCCAGGGTACAGATAAAGAGAATCGCCCAGGACACGGGACACAGGACACAGGACACAGGACACAGATAGAAAATCACCGGTCAGCTGATGAAAGAATAATAGGGGAACTGCCGGACTGCAGCTTCTATGATTATCTGATTACCCACTTTCCGGAATTCCAAATCCCTTACCTACACTTTTTCCTCCTTGTCAAAAAGGCTGGTTTGAAAGGAAATGTAAGATGGCCTATTAGGGTACATATAACCCGCCTCCTTCTCAGATCGCCAGCTGTCTGAATAAAACGCCCATAAAGATTCAATCCCTGTCTCTTCCTGTTGGCTCTGGGAGTGACAGGCAGCATGAATGCCGGCTTTTCCGGTTTCAGGAGGGGCAGGGGGACAAGGGGAATAGAAGAAACATGAGTTTTCACTGACATACCAGTTACAAGGGAATGGAGGAGGTTTTAGAAGAAAAAGAAGGAAAGAGTCGAAAGGCAGAAATTAAAGGTAGCAAAGTCTGTCCATACCAATCTAATCCCTTTTACTTAAAAGAAAAATCTGGCATTTATGAACAGAAAATAAACATTATGCCGCAGATTGATTATATGAGATAGGAACTTTTGCTTCATATTATTCTAATTGGAATTCCTCTTCTGATTCTCTATTGCTTTATGGCACCAGAGAGCTATGCTACATGACTGTCAGTAGGTAATGAGTTTGCGGTTATATATAGTCTTTAAAATTTATTTAGAATAAAAATTGAAGGCTTTGAATCTTCTTCAAGTTTTACTTGCTTTTTATTATACCAGTTTAACAGCCATTGAAAATAAAGAACTTAAATCCACTTTCTCCTGAAAGTCACAAGTGAGGAAGCAGAGATAATGGATTGTACTTTGTTAATGATATGCCTAAAATTAGATATGAAGGTATTAAAATTTTAGTTTTTTTTTATGGATGAGAACAAAAACCTCATCTCCCAAATCTTGTCACCCTAAAAGTGTGCTGTCTCATTTGAGTGCCTAGTGGATTAAGTCCAGTCTTATGATTGTTAATCCTATGAATTTATTTTTATCCAATGACTTAACCTCCAGAAATATATAAATTTGAAACTTTCCAGAATGGCTTGCATTATTGCTGTTCCTCCAGTGAAATGAAGGAAATCCGCAAGTTTCATTTTCAAATGTTTACAAATTCTCAGTCTCCCAAAGAAATTGTAGTTTGTGTTATATTTCCTGAGATAATTTGCTTAGTGAGTAAGAACATTAAAAAACAAGTTTACAGTCTTAATTAGAATACCAGAGACCTATATCATAATACCTTTCAATAAGCTATGTTATACTTTCTGTACTTCAACATTTTTTCACACAATGGTTTTTAAAAAAATAGCATTAAAATACTAAAAAATAGTTTTTATTGCACTCCTTTCTGGTCCCAGACTTAATTGTTTTTAGGGGTTAGTGAATGAGTGAGTGTGAGTCTCTGTGTGTGTACATGTGTAAGACTCTACGTAGGTTACTTTGCTTTTGTTGAACTTGGACCCATACTTTTGTGTTAATTTATTGTGAGGCGAATGCAGTGAAGGTATTTACCTCATTTTAATTTTTTTCTGTTATTTCTTTCTGCCTCTCATAAATCCTTTTTTGATTTTCTTCTACGTCTTTTACTTTTCATCATCTTTCCCACCAACAATTTTTTACTTAAAACTGCCGCTGTGAAATGGTGAAACGTAGCCAGGCAGGGCCGCAGAGGAAGAACGAAAATATGAATGAAAGACTTTGGATCTAAAGTGGCGAAGAGTAAAATGCAGCCGACTCAAGGGGGAGATCCGATTGGCTGTATTGAGTGTTTCATGAATCAGGCAGCATCCTGTCTAGCAGCTGGAAGCGTTCTCCAAGGGGTTGTACAAGACGGAAGGTTTTTATAGGGGAAGGAGTGGGACAAGGAAGCTATTAAGAAAATAAAAGAAAAGATTTTATATTTTTAGACCAGGTCAACTCTCTTGGGAGGAAGAGAAAGGCAGACTGTGTCCCCTTTTTATGGGGGGAGGGATGGAGAGGGCGCACCTGGCAGATTAGCGCAATGCTGTTGATCGTAAAATTGATGAAGGTGATGTTTCTGGGGGAGGTTGCACCAGCAAGTAGGTCAGATATTAAATCTGGGTTTGGTGTCGTGGTCTTTAGCCCCAGTAAAGTCATTTGGGCCTGTGCTTGTCCTCTTTAACAGAAGGAAGGAAAGGGCCTAATGAAAGTCTCCAGATGAATTGATCAAAGCCTCAAGGGTTGGGGAAAGGTAGGGACCGGGAGGCAATTGTTGAACTGTATTCATATGTTAGAATTTGTATTGATTGTATATCACAGCGAACCCCAAAACAGCGACCCTACCAAATAAGTCCACAGGTGGGCAATGCTGATGTTTGAGAAACTCAAACTCCGAGATGTTGTTGTTCATTTTTCATGGTCGAGAGAAAGCAATTGCATCTCTAACATCCATGTCCGTCATCAGAGCAGGAGAAAGAATGAGGAGGAGTCCCTAGTTGAGTCTCCCTGTGGACAGAAGGGAGGGAAAAATGAGGGAGAGAAACATCAATCAGCTACCTTTTGTGCATCCCCCACTGGGGACCTGGCCTGCAACCCAGGCATGTGCCCTGACTGGGAATCAGACCAGCGACCTTCTGATTCACAGGCCACGGCTCCGTCCACTGAGCCACACCCGCCAGGACTTGGCCATTCCTGAACGCCTCCCTTGGTGACTTCTCTTTACATCGCTTTGACCAAAACAGTGTCACAAGGCCTCTCTTATTTCCAAATGAGAAGAGAAAGTATTGGATTTCAGCTGGGCGCTTTGCTATCCCGAACCAAATTGGATGCTATAGGAAGAAAAGAAAATAGATATGGGCCACTCAACTAGAAACCTTGACAGCAATACCTGAGAGAAAGGCAGACGTTCCATACTTAGGAAGGAACAGAAGTTTTTCTGCATCTTTGATATAGACTAAATACAGGGCGAAAAATAGCCTGTGTGCTATTTTCCCAACAGAATTTCATAAAGAAATGAAAATTGTTCCTCTCTGCACATTACCCAGTTCTCAAATGTGTTGTCTGTGCTCACCTAGCAGTGACCACGGTCTCTTCACAGTATAGTTAGTTCTATTTTTAGCAACAACTGGGAAAGAAATACTATTGACAAGAGACCCCTAGATTGGTTTCCACTTCTGAAAATCAATGTATAAGTACTTCACAGGTTCTGCAAAAATTGAGTGCTTTGCTATACTAATTTTTCTCTCATCCTCACTCCACAATATATTTATTGATTTGAGAGAGAGAAAGGTGATGGGAAAGAGAGAGAGAGAGAGAGAGAGAGACATCAGTGTGAGAGAGAAATGAGAAACATTGAACCTGCAACTCAGGTCTATGTGTCCTGACCAGGAATCGAACCTACAACCTTTTGGTGTATGGGATGACGCTCCAACCAATGGAGCCACCTGGTCAGGGCTGGAATACCAATTTTTAAAAGTAGCAAAACATAATTCCTACTATCCAAGCGGGGTAAATAAAGCAGGTTTTTCCTTCTAGGAGCAGCCATGAATGTGTGTTTATTGATTGCTCTTTCAATACATCGGACAGAATTTAATGTTTAATACATAATTCTGATCATGCAATTTGTTTTTCAGTGGTTGCAGGAGTAAATAAAAATGAAAATAGAATTTAGAAATACTAATCTTTGCATGATAATATTTTATTTTAGAAATAGTTAACATTTAAGAATATTGTTCACTTTGAGACCAGCAGATTAATAGTAAGCACAATGACACTAATTAATTAAAAGAAATATATTACCTATATCAGACTGTTTTAATGTTGCTTGTGGTTGTATTTTATTTTAAAAAGAGAATTTAAGAATATCTTAGATTTTAAACAATTACAATATATTTTACAGTTGGACAAAATGTTCAGATTCTATTAACTATGCAAATTTCACATGTTATGAAGAGCAGAGAGAGATAAAGGTTATATTTTCAGGAACAAACAGTAACAGCCAAATATTACCAAGTGGGATAAACTAAAGCCAGAGAATATTTATGTCCCCAGAGTTAGTAAGTTGAAAATCTATTGGAGGGATAAACACAGCCAAATTTGCTTTTGAGTTTTCTCTGGCCCTCTCCAGTACTTCAGGAGAACAAACTACTCATTATTAATACACCATGTTCTCGTCAACATTTGCCAAGTTATTTGCCTTGAAGTTATTCGTTGTGAAGGGATTCTTTCTCTTTTGCAGAACCTCTCTGCACCTTGGCATATGGCTGTGTCTTTGTGGACACCCAAGGATCACCCTGATAAGATACTGAGTAATTAATTAGACAGATAATATTGAAAAACTGGTGAGCTAGAAAGCTCTTAATGATTCCACCGGTGAAAATGGTGCGTCCCATTTCTGGGCAAATACCTTAAAACATTTATTAAAGCTAAACAACACATGGAACTTTTCCTGAGGAAGGAAAAATTCCTTCTTATGTATTTTCTCAAGAATGAAGTGGAATCTCGAGCCTATGATATGCATCACAACTTATTTGGTTAGAAAAGGGTCACCTAGCCTGTATTTCCTTTTATAGGACAAGCAGTGGTTGTCAGTGATTGGCTTGTAAAGCCTGTGAAGTCTTTGTATGCAACTAATGCCCGATTTCTCTAGCTGGGCTCCAAGCACTTGAGTTTCCTACATAATAAATAAATAAATATATAGCCATCAAACACAGGCTTTTCTCTCAGACAGATAACAACCCCGAAAATGACAACTTCTGGTTCTCATTTCTCAGCAAAATACTGCTGAAGACCAGATGATGATTCAGATTGCTTGGAACTTCTGCTTTGCCAAAATCCTTTTTTTTTTTTTTCCCCTTTCCTCTGTCAAGTACTGCAGTGAACCGCAGTTAAACGCTCGAACAATGGAGCAGTGTCTCTGGGGATTGAATTATGTTTAATTGGGAAGGAATCGCAGTCTCTTTTAGTTGCTTTAGTTCATAAAGGAAGAAGATCAGTTGGTAGATGGTGCATCCCAGTTGGAGCCTAGCCCAAGTGCAGTGCAGCCTTTTGAGGGGAGAGTCATTGAAACAGCTAAGCGTGTCTTGTAAAAGGCCATTCTGGATGGGCGTCTGGGTTACACTGGCTTTTGCCAGCTGTGGCAGCAGCACTAAATCAGAAGGTGAAGGACTCTCCTTTCTATAATATAATGGCTTTTGTAATGCGGATGCTAGACTAGGAAGTCTGCCCACTTCCATTCCCCTCCCCCCCAAGCATATACCAGGATCACATTTCAGTTATTGACCTAGGGATTGCAGGTCTGTATTCTTTATCTGTCTCTAGCCAAGTAACATCCTGTTTCACTGCTCACTTTCTAGATTCTCAATGAACGCGCATTATAAATATTCCGATGTGCGCTGAGAATCTCATTTCCTGTGGGTTAAAATTTTTAATATCACATGGTGACACCGATTTTGCTCCTTTTTGGTTGTTTGATTATAAAATAGGTTATATTATAAAAATTTTAAATATAGATTTTTTTTTGATCAGGAAAATAGATTTACATATTTTCAAGATATCAAAATGATTGCCCCGAAGTCCTTTTAGATATGAGTTGCAGATTCCTAGAATAATAGTCGATGTTGTGGAATGATGGTGTATGAAAAAATGGGAGGGCGCCTGGTCATACTTTTTAAAGATACCACATTTGTTTACTGCAGAATTGACTTCTGTAGTGCTTGCCTTAATGAGCATCATGATAGTGTTCTTTTATGCTTAAAATGAGGCATTTATAATCCCATCAGTACCTTTGCCAACCAGTAAATTGTTAATAAGGTGATGATCATGCTAATGAAGCTACTCTGTTAGATTTTGATGGATTTTGTGCTAGAAATTACGATGAGGCCATTGAAATACAGAGTATTTTCTCCCAGGGCAAATCTTCTGGCTTCACTGAAAACTTCTCTGAAAACTCTTCATTACTCACAATATTGCTTGCCTGTTTTCTAATAATGTGATAGTCACTTTCCCAGACACAGAATACTCTGCAAGTCAAATGTTTAATTTGCTGCCTGCGAAAGAATTCACAATAGAGTTCTCAATGTGGGGTTAATTACACAGTAATGAAAGAGTAAATCTATTGGGAAAATGCTCCAAGTAACATTGCCCTGTTTGCTCCTGATAAAGAAGTGCATGTTTTTTTCTCTTTATAAGCTGCAAAACTCAGAACTAAGGGAGAACATTTAAAAGGTGTGTGCACAAATAATGAAGTTCTTATCTTTGTCAACATGATTAATAAACAATGAATATATATAATGATTATACACATCATAAAAGCAACCAGTAATTAGTAATGTCTAAGAATATAGTATTCAGTCATAAACAGGATAAAATAGTACACTTAAAATTATTGATGACATATATATATATATATATATATATATATATATAAACTGTTGATCTGAACAAAACACACACACAAAAAATAGGATAGTCACTCAAAATTGTCTCCATGTTTTGTATTTGTACAAAAAAAGCCCTTGCTCTCAGTTTCTCTGAAGGTAGTGTTGTATAGCTAGCTATGTTATTCTAGGTTTACTTCATATGAGTCAAATACTTTATTGGGTACTTTATGAGGAGGGACCCACAACAAGACCAGAATTATCTTCTGGAGGGCAGGCCCCTTATACAACAGGCTTACCCTGCTAGGTGAGTGTTTTAGGAACCCAGCTGGGTCCATGTACCAGCTGGCGTTGTTGTGAGAGGCTGTGTTTGGCTTCAGTGAATTTGTCTTGAAGGCTCTTTCAATGTTTCAGGACGGGTGATTTACGGGCACACCTGCCCACACTGTGTTAGTGTTTGGCAGTTTTTGACCAAAAATGACATGAACCCCCCCCAGCCCCACCCTCCCTATTTACCCGATTTCTCCCCAAGCAACTTTTTTTTTTTGTTTCCCGAAGTTAAAAAAGTCATCAAAGGGAAATGTTTTGCTGATGTGAAACAAAAAATGGCAGGAGCACTAAAAGGCATCAAAACCCACAAGTTCAGGTTCAAAAACTTGTGCAGTGGAAAAAACATCTCGGTAGGTGTAAATGGAGAGGACTTTGAAGGTGACTGAAGTTTAAACCTGTAAGAATAAATATACAATTTTTTAATAAATAAGTTCTTGGCTTTTTGGGTCCCCCCGTCCCCCGTACATGTGGTATCTTATTAACCACCCCTCAATGTTTTGAGATAGGTAATATGACCCCTATGTTATCAGGCGAGGAAGATGACATTCAAAGAGAATAGGCATCTTGTGTGTGAGCTAGGGTTCAGATTTAGATCCCTCTGTTTCCACGGGTGCTGTCTTCATTCATTATCTGGTACGGCGCTGTCATCTGCGTCAGTTCGTGTCCATTCAAGTTTATATTAGAGAAGCTTGAAACTTGACAGAGAGAAACGTTTTCCATCTGCATTTACTTATAATCCTGGGTGGATAGTGGCTAACACAGTTGCACTGTGTTTGGCTTACTATAAATCTACATTAACTAGTCCTGTATGGTATAGGTGTAAGGATAAAAAATTAGACCAGAAGAACAGAAGAGGGTCCAGAATTAGATCCACACATGTATGTTCAATTGACTTTCCACAGAGCACAAATGTAATTTAATAAGGAAAAGAAAATTGTTTCAACCTCTGCACCTATAAAACTAGATCTCTGTATTGAAAAATAAAAGCTTATCCTTACCTCATACCATACAGAAAAATTAATTCTTGATGGCAAACAGACCAAATATAAAGTCTTAAATTCAACAGTCTCTAGAAGAAAATACTGGAAAATATTTTTTGGAACTTGAGCTAGTCAAAGATTTCATAGCAAAGGCTCAAATGGCCTTAGCCATAATGGATAAAAACAAGATAAATTGGATTTTATTAAACAAAACGAAACAAATAAAAAACACCCCTACTCTTCAGAAAAATCCATTAAGAGAATAAAAAAGGAAGCCATGGGAGAACATTTTCACATTACATATATTTGTCCAAGGGCTTTCATCAGGACTCCGTAAGAACTACAGATCAATTATAAGCGGAGCTCAAGACTTTGACAGTTTACAAAGATTAACAAATGGCCAATAAGCACAGAAGAGTGTTCAATATAATGTCATCAATTATATGTAAATCAAAACAAAAGGAAACGCAGCTGCTCCCTGGAATTGCTAAAATGCCATTATCATTCTGCATTTCCCCCCCTTTCCCCCAGCTTTATTCATATATAATCTACACGTAGCATTGCATACGTTTAAGGTCTACGTGATGACCTGATATACATATATACTGCAAAATGATTACCTCAGTGAGGTTCACACACATCCACTACCTCATGTAACTACTACAGTAGGCCCTCCCTTATTGCGGGTATTACGTTCTAGACCCCCCGTGACAGGTGAAAATCCGCGAAGTAGGAACCTTACATTTATTTTAGTATTTATACCTATTTTAAGGCTTTAGAAACCCTTCCCACACACTTATAAACTGTTTCCAGTCCCTTATTAGCCTTTCCTACTTATTAAACTTTTCCACACTTTTATAAACACTACTTATGTTCTTAAACATATTCTACAATCTTAAACCTGCGTAACTTTAACAACATACATATACAGTACTGCAAGATCCCGCGATAGAGCGAAAAATCCGCGATAAATAATTAAATGTAATATTTTTTAAAATCCTGCAATACACAGAGGCCACGATAAGTGAACTGTGATACAGAGAGGGACTACTGTATATACTTTCTTTTTGGTGAGAACATTTAGGATCCACTTTCCTAACAACTTCCATATTGTTAAGTATGATCACCAAACGGTATATTAGGTCCCCAGAACTTATTTATCTTATAACTGGGAGTTTTTTCCCTTTGACTGACAAGTATCCAGTTGCCCTCAGATTATCAATTTTACGTCTAAGTGTTTACTCACTAGAAACAAAACACAAGTTCACAAAAAGACATGTAAAAATATGTTTCTAACAACTGTTTTCAGAGAGCTAGAAATTAGAAACAACCCCAAATCCCATCAATGAAAGAATGGATAACCACGTAGTGCTATGTTAATAAAATGGAATGCTACTCAGCTTTATGAATGCCTACTTCTGTTGTATACAACATCAGACTTTAATATCAGATATCATTATATGAGCAAAAGTAGCCAGATGTGAAAAGTAGCAACAGTTGTGTGAAGTTCAAGAAGAGGAAACACTCATATATAATAATAGAAATGGGTTTCTTTTAGGGACGTGCTAGTTAATGAAGGCATTTTAAGGGTAATTAATGTGTCCTATTATAAGTCATTCCTTTGATGGCTACAGAGGTGAATGTGTTTTTCAAAACTCATCTAAGTGGATATTTAACATCTTTGAATTGTCCCATGTGTAAAATATACCCCAATTATTTTAATGTTTTATGAGAAATCAGAATGACAGGTAGGCAGTATTTTACTTCTTGGTAATACACGTCTTACTGTGTAAAGTTGCCACATGCCTTAGAGTTACTGCCTTCAAACTGTCTATACTGGCTTGGCGAGTTTGAAAGTAGCTCTCCTACCTTTGTTCCTTGAAGGGTTAGAGTCTTGATTTATTTTAAGTGGATAGTTATGAAACCTTAAAGTCTTTAACCATTGGCTTTTACAAATGGGAAATGACTAAAGGACTTTCCTGTTACGTATTTTGATTTTTTAAAGATATATAAAATATGTAACTAGCTGAAATGTCAAAACCATTAGAAAGGTACATTCAGAGAAAACTCAGTTCACTCCAGCTTTTTCCATGTTCTTCATTTCCAGTGTTACTTTTTTGCAAAATTAAGTATAGGTGTGTGTGTGCATACATTCCTATTTTACTTCCTTTCTGATGCAAAAATTAGCACACTGTACACTCTGTTCTGCATATTGATTTTGTAACTTATCCTGGAGAGCTCCCTAGATTTGTACAGTTTTCTACCCCTGTTGTAGGTTTTTGTAGTTTTCCATTTTGTAACTCTTTCATAGTTTGACCAAACAATCCTTTATTAATAGACTCTTGGTGTGTTTCCAGTGCTTGCCATTTCAAATAATGATGCAGGGAATACTCCTCGTCACCTGTTGTTTACATTATTGGCGTCTGTTTCCACGGTCTTGGGAAGTTCACTTGATAGTATCTCTCGAACAGTTATTGTTTTTATATACAGCAGTTACAGATTTAGGTCTATTATTCTATTATTTCAGCACCAAAAATAAAAGTGATTGAACTCTTCTTTCCAATTCTTATATATTTTTTCCTGTTTAATTGCTTTGACTAATATCTCTAATACGTTTAATAATAATGTTGATAGTGGCTGACTTTAGAAGGTAATTCCTGTTACATCTTTAAAAAGTAATTATTTATTTTGTTTTGTTTATTTATTTACTTTTAGAGAGAGGGGAAAGGAGAAAGAGAGGGAGAGAAACATCACTGTGTGGTTGACTCTCACTTGCGCCACCAACTGGGGACCTGACGTACAACCTAGTCATGTGCCCTGACTGGGAATCGAACCAGCGACACTTGGTTTGCAGGCCGATGCTCAATCCACTGAGCCACAGCAGCCAGGATTTCCTGTTACATTTTGAGAACAGTTATCTAGAGCAGCGATTTTCAACTGGCGTGCTGCGAGAATTTTTAAAACATGCAATACCTGATTATTTAGGAGCGGTGAACTATTTTTCCTTAAATTGTCAAATAGAAAAATGACCACAGCCAATACAACAATAGCCAGCTGGTGTGAATGAATCAAAATTATACCTAATTTTTTTTGTCAGATCAGCAAAAAAAAAAAAAAAATATATATATATATATATATATACATATATATATATATATGTATATTTGTTGCGGTGCAGAATTTTAGTAATTATGTGTGCCATGAGATAAAAAAAAAGGTTGAAAATTGCTGGTCTAGAGTTTTCAGTTTACTATTATTGTCTAGTTTAGATTATTAGCTCAAAGCTTATGAAGGAATTACCATGTTGACTATTTAACAGAAAATCTCTACTGAGTTGGATTTGTGATGAAGTCTGTCTATAGATGATTCAGTCTGTTACTGTTCAAGATCTTAAACCTTCTTATTGCTCATTCCCAAGAAATTCTCCTATAAATACTAAGTCCTATGCATCAATATTTCAACATAAAAATATACATTTATACCTGACTTTTTCTGTGGCACATCTTAACACACAATAAATCTGATCAAAACCAAAACACGTTCATCTATTCTTTCTGGTCTAATTAATCTTGGACCTTCTGCTTCATATGGTTTTGTGCATTCCACGTGTGTCTTCATCATACATGGTGACATTGAGTGGAATTTTATTCCTATCCCCATTTCATAAAGTATGAAAATGCATAATGCCACTGGTTTTATTTTGCTATTTATTTCAGTGTTTCTTCAAGATAAAATTTTTATAATATATGGTCTTAAAGTTTTTACTGTTTCCATGACATAATTAGCTAAAAACAATTAAGTACAGCTCCATGTTTTTGCCAGAGCTTTGATGAGCAAGGATATAAAGGAGTGTTCTTTACTATGGACTGGGATACATGCTAAAGCACATTTTAGGGGCTGGGGTCAAACTTCTGTACCAACCTTGTAATTTGGGAATGTCTGACTGGATCGCTTTTTCTTTGGGAAATATAGTCAACTTGTAAGAAAGGGGGAACCGTCGCTCAGCTGCTGAAACATGGGTGGGCTGGGTAGCATATGGTTGAGGAAACCAGTAATGTAGAAACGGCTCTCAACCTCTGAGTCAATCAGTACAAAAAGTCTCTGTGACGGTAGCCTCCGTCTTAGCTTGTCTCCCATGGACTGCCTCTTGAAGGAAAGAAACTACATTCTAAATTGTGCAGAACAGATACATTACAGGCAAAGTCAGTGGCTGGGTCTTTATTACTTTGGAGGCCTAAAAGTGTACTTTAAAGTCCGTTCCTTATGGTTAGTCTCTTTCACTTGATGTAGAAGCATCGTGTGAATCCATCGCCCAATGAATACTAAATACATAGCGGCGATAATCTCTATTATCAGAATGTTTTTATGCATCCATAAAGAATATTTTCTATGGCTGAAGGAAAAGCAGCAGCTTATTAAACCTGCAGTTCTGTTTTACGGTCCGCTCTACCTCTTCAATTTATTCCACCTCTTTGTTTTTAAAAAGATTGCATTGATAAGACATTATTCCAAAAAAAGCACTTTGGAAATCACTGATGATTGGTTTTCATTTTGCCTCCTTGTTTCACTTCATGTTTTGAGCGCAGTATATCCGTTCATACAAACCACGATTGAAAGGGGGCCTTGGGAATCTTCCTCGAGTAGCTTTGCTCTTACGTTTACAATGTTTTGGAGAAAGAATGTGACAGTGACTGAGCTCACAGAATAATAAAGTCTACAACTACTTTTGTGATGTAATATATGGATGTATATTACGATTAAAAAATAATAATAGCATCCTAATTCTCAGAAGCTAATACTCAAGAGGCATACCTCTTCAGGGGAAAGGCTAAGGGAGTAAACCCCGACAGAAAATCCGGAGCCGGAGTCCCTAAGGCGGTTTGACGTTGCAGTCAACACCGGCAACTCCTGCGGCGCACCTGAAGCCAAGCTGTATTGACTCCGTCTTTCCCTTGGACCCTTCAGCTGCGAAGAGAGGGGGGGTCTGCTGCATGGGCAACAGCAGACCCTCCATATCACCCTGCCCAGGCTCTGTAGCTTCAGCTTCACTGGAGAGGACACTCCAGCGTCATCGCAAGATGTCGATTCAACACGGGAGGAGACAGATACCGTGTCACTCCCGAGTCGGACTGCACAGCCATTCTCGGCGGTGCAGATAGACTCTTAAGAAGCTACACCATCGTCTCTCGAGACGGACGGCTGCCGACGAATATGGATGTAAAGTGTCATAGTTTGCAAGGGTTGCTTTTGCTCTCTTATTTTATTTTTAATTGCTACACTGTCCTTCATCTTACACAAAACTTGCTGTATTTAATACCAGACAGCTGTTTAGACACACGTTTAAGACTGTGTTTTCTTTTACTGGTTTCAGTGAAGAGTAAAGACTTGAGTAAGAACGACACCTGTTCTTTTGCAACAGTGCAGGCGGAGGTGGGATGACACAGGGAGCTGAGTCTACATTCAGGCGCTTCAGTATTCGCATCGCATTGACAGGGAAGACAGTGCTGGCTTTCAGGTAACAAACTGGGTTTTCACAGTGCTCATCAGCTAAGTCAGTCCGATTCATGCCTCCGCCTTTGCACGCGTACTGCTCCGCAAATCTCGCTCGGCATTCGAAGGGTATTCTACTGAGCCACGGAAAAAAGACACCTGACCGTGGCAGAGAATGCAGACAGCCTGCTGCCAGCCGAGTGGTGACCTCGTCAGTTCACTGAGCACTGCTCAGGTCCTCCCAAGGGGGAGTTGACGTCTTTTGCACGGTTGCATTGCACCTGGTAAAAAGCATCTGTGGACCCAAAGTAGCTGGGAAGAAGGTATTCCTCCCCTCCAGAGCCAAAGCAGAAAAATCTTTACTATCTTCAGGGAGTTCTCTTTACAAGTGATCAACCCATTAAAATAAAATTGTATAGTGTAGTTCTGTCCTCTACTCTCACTCTTCTTGTTTGTAATAACAATAGCAGGTGATTTGTTAAACATTTTTATGTTCCAGAGACCACGCATAGATATAATTTTTTTTTTTAGTTTTACAGCTAATTTTTATAATAAGTACTATTAAGTACTTTCATGTTACAGATGAGGAAACTGAGGCTTTGAAAGGTTGAATTTAGTCCAAGATGCAGGGCTCCTATGTGGCTGAAATTTGAATGCACATTTTTCTAATCTTGGAGCCTAGACTCTTCCTTACACTGCACTTCCTCTGAGCTGGGAGAAAGTATAATATAAGTTCATTGATTTTAAAATCACAGATAGTAATCTTACTGCTTAAGACATTGAAATCTAAAGGACTCCCCCAAAGACACTCCACAGGTGTCTCAGATAACAATGATGTCTCAGGGCAAGGAGCACTGGAAGATCTAATTTAACTAAAGGCTAAATCGCAGGAGTCAGGAAGTGGTTTTCTCTCTCTTAACAGTTTATTCCGGGCACCTAGGGGTGTCCTGGCCACTCTTAGTCACAACAAATACTTGTAAAGAAATCAACAGAATTGAATTCAAGTCAGACTTATCATTGAAGCTTGGAACAATTTACAGAGTAGCTCTCAGGAAGGTGGCGATGAGGAGAAGCAGCTAAGAAGAGAGGAAATAAAAAGATAAGTAATTTACCTAAAAGGCTAGCATTATTATGAAAACAGAAAATTCCTTTCTTCCATGTCAATCATCCTAGAACACAGAAGCTGTCAGCACCCGGGGACGACTCATCAAACACCCTCTGGGACAGGCTTGCCTTTACCTGAGACCAGTGGTCATCTCTGATGACCATGAACGTGGCCTAAGTGGGCAGAGATGCTCCTGTCTCTCCAAGCCAGTGCGAGAAGGTCCAAGGGCTACTGTGCTAATTCTTACAGGAGTGGAACCATGCTGGGAATGGGAGAAAGAAGGGAGGATTTGTATCTCATTGTTATTTATTTTTTTGATAAGAGCACATTGGTACATTAGACAATACTATCGGTCTGCTATTTAATCCACATTTTGGAATCGCAGATGAAAACTAGTTATATGCATGTAATGGACGAACCTGCAATTTGAAATGAAGTGACTATATTTCTCTACTTTCGGAGAAAGAAAATATAGAAAATGTTCTACACTAAAAACTTTCATGCGCTACAATTAATGTATGTAAAATAGACCTCATGGCTTTTAAATTCCTGTCAGTTATTTGCAGAGTCCTCCTTTACTTACCCTTTTATACACTTTCTTCTGTAAACCTAAAATCAGCTAGACAGAGGTTAAATCCCGTGTGGAAATTCAGGCATGTGGAACTCATAGGAAGTGAGTTAAAGTATTTTGACTCAAACTTTAATTTTTTTTAAACATTATACTGCCTCTGATTTAAGGGAGAGGCAACGGGTTAAAATAATTTTTTAAAAAGGAGGAAAGGTGACAGAAATACTATTTCCAAACAACTGTCTCTTGGGTCTTATTTTATCCTTAGCAAATTTTAGTAGCATCTGAGAAATCTAAGAATCTGAGTTTCTGCATCCTTCTTCTTAAAGGACATTAAAGCATTGCAATTTACCTAATGATCAGTGGCAAAGAACTTTAGAGAATAGAACTTCTAGTTTTTTTGTTTGTTTGTATTCTTCAGCAATTCTTAACATGTCATTTAATACAAGAGGCCATTTTTAAGTGTATTTGTAAGAAAGTGGGCAGACAGCAAAGAGAGATCCTTCACAGATTTACATAAAGTATGTCCACTTAGAAATTTCTTTCTTTTGAAGGATAATAATTGGTGTGCAGCAGAGATGATGCACGTGAGGGGCTTCCCTAACCCAGCTCTCCACGGAATGACCCTTGGGAGTAGTCTCCCTGTCTCTCTCCTACCTCCCTCCCACGACAAGTGGTGCTCTTCCCTGAAAATAAAGATCTGTACACACTTCCGTTCGCATATAGGTTGTCCCACTGAGATATTTTTATTGTGGTAGGAGTAGTGGTGAGTAAAAAATTACCCAGATGATGAACCTTTCATGTAATATCCTATATCAGTTTCTGTCCCAAGACGCAGAGACAGCACTAAAGGACTGAGAGGCAGGGACAGCGGAGTGAGATGAATAAATAGCTTAACCATAAGGAGCCTAATGTGTAAAGGGACAGAGAGGTGACAAACTATTCAAATTCTAGCTTTAATTTCACCCGAACACGAACATACAAAAAATGTCTTATTTGAATATTTTTTACATTTTTATATGCTTGTTATTTTTTAAATTTTTATAATCATTTATACTACAAATGATCTTAAAGGCCAAGGTATTTTTATGTAATTTTGGGAAAGAAATATTTTCACTCCACCTCTATTACACTAGATAAAAGGTAGCATTATATATTTGGAGAGAGAGTTAATATGGCAGTTTGAAAATAAAACTAGGTAAGAGTTTAGGATTTGCTTCATCTATGTATAGAATCCCAAACACCCAGTTAAACTTTATGAGTTTCAGCTTCCTTTCCAGTGGAGCAAGAGTAGTGATACCTGTCCTGATACTCACAAAGAAACCTCTTTGAATATCAATGTTTAAGAAATTTCTCTTTAAAATTGATGAGTTAATATTTGGGTCCTGTTGGACTTTTCAGGGATTCTATAGCTATATAAATCGAATCACTGCTTCTTTTTAAGGTTTGCTTTCTCTAACTATAAATAAACGCAGTAACCTCATTTACCCTGCCATATATGTTCAAAGACTTTATTAAACCCAAACTAAAGCACAGGCTCTTAACTCATAGACATTTTAGTCACACTTCACCCATCTGCTCATTCCAGGAGAAGCTGAACCTGAACAAATGAATTTAAGTAATTAGGGAAGATAGCGCGCACATACATACATGCATGTGTGATGTACGTGTGTCTGTATGTACGTATGAATTTAGGTGGTGCTTTGTTACTATACTATATGGTAACACTCTACTAATACAGTTATTTTGTAGCCGATTTTATAGTGCTGTGTTGCAGCAAGTCCCTTGGAATGATTAGAAGAACAGTTTCCATTTCCTGAGCAGCAACTCTTGGACTTGAAGGCTATCAATAGGTTACATCTCAATTTTCGTCTCTTTTGACGAAAGAAGCAGGTCTGTTTCCTTCTTTATTGTGGAGACTTGCACACTGAGTTAGTTTTTATGGCTTTGAACACTGATTGCTTCTTGTGACTCCCAGTTGGTCAACTTTATCTCCCTTCTCTATGGTTTTACAGAATGCATCATCATTTAAAAATAAATCTCACATTTTGATATGTTGTGTAAAAGGGTGATTGTGTTTAGACCTTTCTTTGAGTTTTCTGAGGATTACGTTCCTCATCTTTTTGATGAGAACAGTCTTCATGAAGTTATTAGGAGTTTTGAATGGTAAGCAGTGTGCGTCTGTGTGTGAAAAAGAAAGAACTGTAATATAAAGCCCTGTAAACATATGAAGAACTATTGTCAGTAACCTACAAAACAGTATTTTGGATTTTTGTTTGTGTTTATGTGATATTTATAGTTTGGAATTAAAATATAGCGTCCTTGCAAAACCATATTATGCAGGGTAATTATCATTAAAATTCTAAACTGTGAGGCAATAGGGAAATCTATTGTGATTTGAGTGAACATTTTTTAAAAAATTCTCTTTAGCTTGGTAAAGCAGAACATGTGATTACTAAGATACGTTTTAGAGAATTTGCCAAAGTTCAATATAGCACAGAAAATGTACTTTTAGAATAAAATGGTTAATGTTTAATTCATCACAAATACAAAATAAACTGAATATTATCATAATTCAAATCAGTTATGATAATTTTACTACAATTCAGTAATTCCCAAAAGGAAGCATGCTTGAATCATGGTATATACTTTATTTCAAACAGTCTTTAGTAGGCAAAGGAATAAAGGCATGTTATTAAAAGACTTATTCAAAACTATCTAATTTTCTTTCAGTTGTTTAAGTTTATAATAGCGGTTTACAAAATTTATCAAAGTTTTTCCTCTCATTTCATGTCAATCCATCAGTCAGTATTTTAAACTGGTTAGTTGAAATCTTATATAAGCAATGTTTTAAAATTGTCCAATGGGTTTTTCAGATAATATAGAGACCCCATCTGTTTAATTAAAAGCTCTAGTTCATAAGGTCATAAACACGAATTAGTGTTGGAAATGTATGTCATCCAGTGAAAGTTTCACGTGACATAGATACAGCTCAAAGCAAAAGTCAGCCGGTGGCAGTAAACACTAATAAAGTGCTTTCCCTCAGTGCCGCTCAGCACGACGTGTGTCATCTACCATGTTAGAAGCTTAGGAGGTCATGCTAGCCCCTAATATGTGTTGTCATTGCATATCAGTAAGCACCCTTACCCCTGTAGCATCATAGTTATTATTTGTGTATGTATGTGTGTGAGATTTTACAATTAGAAACAGTATGTACCTAATGTGCAGGAGAACATGGGCATATTTCCCCTTTGGTGAATCATTTGTTAAGCTTCCAGTGGACTGGATTCCAAAAGTTAATATGTTTGGACATTTAAATTTATTTTTTATACAATCAGCAGTATTAACGTTGGGAAAGGTTTGATACTAACTTCATGATCTTCAATCAAAATGCAAACAAGGCACTATACAGTAGAACTGTTTTTTAAAAATGTAGACATAAACACTATTGCAATCAGTAGGACTGATGAGTGCACTGACATTTAAACTATTTTTTTAGGAAAATTTGTGAGTGCTGGTATCCCCCTAAGCCTCTTGAATTGTTGTCACTGGTTGTCTTATATACGATCAGAAGTGAGATGGATGTGGCGGGGGGTGGCTGGAGGAGCAATTCTCTCTGTGGAGGAGAGAGAGGAGTTTGGGGGAAGATCAGGATTTGGGGACCCAAGAGATCCGAAAGACTACACCAGGCAGTCCAAGCTCAGACGTGGAACCAATGCTCTGATGCTGGGAGGATGAACGAGGTCAGACACAAAATGTGTGTGGCATGGGTGACATAGAATGGAACAGGCTTCCGTAGCGACATCCATATGACGGCAGTGAGGAGAAACCAGGCCCTTTGGGTTTCTTCCCAAACACAGAGCGTAGGACTTCTAGGTGGTAGTGACGACCAGGAATATAGCAAGCAGTTCCTCTGCGACCTCAGTCACAAGACAAAAGACTTTCTAGAACTCTTATTTCCAACCAATCTACCGGTCTTTCTTTTTATATTGCCTTCCTTATCATACCCACCATCAAACCTCAGACCCGTAAACCAGTATGGTTAATTCTAGTAACGCTGATAGGAATGATCCATGCATTAAACATTCTGCATGTACACGATACTCATGGTTGGATCATAAAAGCGTTAAGGAGGTACAGGTTTGGGTTTTTGTGGGAGCAGAGAAACATGGATTCAAATCAAATGGGGCTGAGGGTTATGAATGACTTCAGATGGTAACAATGCTTTAGCTGCCACTTGAAGGAAGGAATCTTGCTAATGACATTGCAGCTGTTACTTGTTGAGGTATTAATGAGTCGCTGCAGAGAGTCAGTTGAGAAATAATATAGGACATATTTATAACAAAAAAAGGGTGTAGAGACTCAGATTTGAGAGGCATTTAAAATTTTACATATGGGTGGTTAAGAAGAGAACTTGTACAAGCCTATATTTGGTCTTCCTTCTTCAAGATACACAGATACCAGAGAAGGAATATGTTTGAGGGATCAGGTACTGGGTTTTTTGTTGCTTTCAACACAGAGACTTCAAGGTGGTTGTGGATTATCTATGAAAAAAAAATTCATATGATTTAGGAAATACATGCTCAAATTCATACCTAGACGGAAGGAAATAGATTTGGATCTGTTGCTGAAAGATGATATTGATCACGGCCACCCCCATTTCTTTTCCTGTGTGGTTGAAGTTGATCGTCCCCTCCGCACCCCTAGTAGGGGTCCCGTCATCAGCTCTCCTTGTCACAGGTCATGGCAGTTCTGTTTCTTCCAGGTGTTCTGTCCAAGGACTTGAGTTCCTCCTTGACTCCAATCTTTATCTCATACCCACACTTAATTGTTAAGGAAATCTCACTGAAACTACCCAAAGCTATACCCAGAGGACAAGCAGTGCCCAGTGCACCCACCGCCTCACTCGGCTCTGACCCATTGTGTCACCCCTGGGTCATGACAACAGGTCTCCTTGCTCCCCTGGCTTCTAGCTTTTTCCTGCTAAGAATGATTTGCAGAACAGCAGCCAGCGTTATCTCTTAAGGAGGAGGCAACTGATGTCACTCCTCTGCGCAAAATCCCGACACGGCTGTCTTTTCCCCTCAGGATGAAAGCCAGAGTGTTTGAAGCGACTTAGGTACATGCCCACATTTTCTTCTTGTTCATCATCTAGTAAGCCCGCCCCCCACCTTCTTCACTCAGCTCCAGCCGGACTGGCCGTCTTCCAGGCCCTGGATGATGCTGGGTGCATGTGAGCTTTAAGACTGGTCATGGGCAATTCTGTCTCCCAGACCCACAGGTTAGCTTTCCCCCACCTTCTGCTATCTGCTCCCCAGTCTCCCTCCCAAAGGCACCCGCACTGCATTTGAAATGACAATCCATACAACTGTTTCGTTTTGAAAACTCGGGCAGAAATCTTTTTATTAAATCATATTTGTTGTTATTCTATTACAGTTGTCCCAATTTCTCCATGGGCATGGAAAACAGCGTAGGGATTGACTGTGACAGTTCATATAACTTATCACATTCTACCAGACACAATTTATTTATGCATAACAGTCTTTTTAACCGCCTCTACTATTAAAATGTGAGCCACCTAGAGTTAGACATGTCTGTCTCTTTTTCACTGACATATGTCAAGCATTTAGAATAGTCCCTGACACATAGTAAGTGCTTGATAAGTATTTGTTATATCAAAAAATAGAGATCAAATGGTACTTTTAGGGAGGTTTTTTTTTTTTTTTTTTTTTTTGGTGGAGTCAGACTTTAATGTAATCAAAAGAGAATAGTCAACAATTTTAGAAACAATCATTTTAGAAAAGTTGAAGAATATATAGGTTTAGATAAAACATGAACTGAATGTTTGCAGGGCTCTGTTAAACAGAACTAACTTACGGGTGGATCTTCACACCCAGGCAACGGTTGGTTTTTTTTTTTTTTTTTTTTTTTGTTCCCATTATGCTCTGCTCCACTGAGTAGTTTTCCTTTAAAAAGTGTCCTCATTGTCAGCAGACAAGTTCACATCCCTCTTCAAATAACCTTTGTAGGCAAACAATAACTAAGAAGGGAAAAAAAAAAAACCTATTTGGGGCAAAATAGTTGGATTATTATTGCCTTCGGTAGTTTCAGTGAATTCAATTATGTTTTTGATTGAGACTATTTCTTTGACATTAGTTATTTGTAAGTGCTGAATGGAATAATATAGTCAGAAGAGGAAAATACCAAAATAAATCACACATAACAAGTATGCATACAAATAGATAAGAAAACAATGAAACAGTTAAAAAAGCTAAGTATCATCAGCTTAAAAATCTGACTTTAATTATGATTAGTATGGGTTTCATATTTATTAGTTCTTATTAAATAAAATTTACTCAACAGCTATGAACAAGTGTTTTATCAATTATAACTCATTGGTATCAAAAATATAAATCACCCTATTTCCTTTTTCTGTTGTACATCACGACAGAATAATACAGATACATTACTGGCCCTCATGAAGCTAAATTCTGATGGTATGGCTTCATTATTAGATAATTTGTCAGCATTTGTCATTGTCCTCAATTAAGAGAGCCAGACTTAAAAAGTCTAGACAGTATACTTTGGCATGCTGATAGCTTACCACGAGAAGAGATGTCAGTCTAACAGCAAGAGTCGCAAGAGGCCTCCTGCCTTCAGAGGGGTCGGGAAAGACCAAGACCAGCCGGCAGTAGGATGGGAGGGACATTCCAGATGCAGACAGGCCAGTCTGGGTTAGTTTCGGGGAGAGCAGTGGCTCTCGTTCTGCTCTCCGGCCTTCCCCTGAGTTCAGCTGCCCCTCACTCCTGCCTGTTCTGCTCAGCACGGCGCCCCTCTTTGCATCTACTCTTCAGTCCTTCCCTGCTGCTTTTTCAGGGCTTGGGCGGTTGGAAGGACTGCAACGTTTATAGCATTTCCTGAATTATAGGTCTGGGTGGTGGTGAGGGGCACCAGGGCCTCTGAGAGAGCCCGTTTTCCTTGACCACGTTCTCTTGCCGCATTGACTCACTCCGTTTCTTTGTGGTTCTTAACAATCTGAGACATCAACAAGGGGCTTTGTGTTCCAGATAAAAGACACAATATTGGGGGGACCATCCTCCAATTGTTCACACATGCAAATCTTTACAGGTTCAGATTTTCTTAGTATTGGCTCCGGCAACGCGGCGCGATCTTCTTTGCGTGTTCACCTTATTTGCTCTTATAGCCAAAAAATAACACCGCAAGGGTAAACTGAACCAGGGCAGCTGTTATGTTATTATTTCTCAGACCCTTACTGTTCCTTTCTGGTTTATTAGTACTGGATTTTTCTTCACATGTCAATACTAAGACATAAAACCAAACTGATAAATCAAAAGGTTGACTTCCCAGTATTTCCCATGAAAATAATCCTTGCACTCTCCCATCTGTAACGGAATATATATTTATATTTAAGGCACTGTTTGGACTTTCATTGTTCTGTTATTCACAATATCGGGTGCATTCCCATGCAATTTCTTTTCCATTTATTTTATTTATTTCTACCTCTATACACAGAGGATACTATCTTGTTATTTCTACCATTTCATCAGCTTTAGCAGCTTGTATTTTTAGAACCAAAAGAACCACAGTGGCATCGGGTAGAACACTTTTTTTTTTTTTTGTCAGAGAATGGTTTTATGCTGCCTGTACTTTGCCTTATTTCAGGAGCTACCAGAACATAGTCCTCATCTGCCTGTTTCATTTTCTGCCATCTGTAAAGTTGGATGCATCAGACTTATAAACATGGCCCCCCAAAGTAAGTTATAGTACAGTTTGCTATTTTCTTAGAAGGTTTTACTACCTAGAATACAAACCATTATCTTTGGGCATATTTAATTAAAAATTAACGAGTACTTTTTACCTATGCAGGGAGTGACCTACAGACCCTTCATTGGACCTCCAGCATGCGATCCTAGATGTTTTTTTAATTTTTCCATTAGAATTAGTTTCATTTTAAAACATGTTCTACTTTGGTGATACTAGTTCTTACAATCTCCAGATATCAGGTTGTAAGGTGGAAAACGTATATCTACTGAGTTACTTCTCAGAAGTGTGAGAAATTGGATGGTTTATCTAAGGGGAGAGTGTAGAGACGCAAACAAGGGACATTCCTTTCAGTTCAGTTCCTTTAGTCCTAGCATCGGTTGTTTATAGTCCTATGAAACGAAGGTTAGGGCAGACGTGTGAGAGACTCGGGCAGGGCCCTAATCTGGGTAAACCTAAACCTGAGATGAAGCCTCACAGCAAGCCGTTGGTCCTGCTCCATGGTGTGATTGGAGGATGTCCTAGCTCCCAAATACATGCTTTAAGTTAAACGAACTCACCAGTTTGAAGAAAGACTGAGGATTTTAGTAAAAGGCGAAAGATTTATACGATCTGAAGAGAAACCAGAGTATAAGACTGAGGATTTTATAAAGTCATGCATTTTTCTGGCTGAGATAAAGTAGATGATACCTTTCATTTAACGTAAACTAAACGGACTTAGTCTAGTGGACCTGCCCGCCTCTGACCACGTGGGTGCTGCTGGGGAAGTAGGACAGACAAGAAAGGCCGAGATGAGGGGGCAGGGAGGAGAGCTGATGATTTGGGGACGGGGTGGGTAATGACGCTGTTGGAAAAAGTGTTCGAAACGCGGTCAGGGCTGTTCTGGTCAGGGTAGCTGAGAGAAGGGCCTTGATTTCCAGTGTGCGGCTTGGGTCATGGGGGATAATTAATTGCAAAGGTCTCAGAACGACAAAGAGAGTATATCGATGACCCAGAACGAAGTGATTTTCCATCCGCTCTATGGACTAAATGTGATGTAACGCCTCTATTTGGACATGGGTTTTAGAGAACTGATCTAGAGGGATCTGTGTTGCCATTAATATTTGCCACCAGACTCTGGAAAGTTCTAGAGGAGTGGCAAGGGAAGGACAGGCATCCTCATGGGCTGCTATCCCGGGACAGTGTGAGGATCGGTTCCCAGGGCGTTGGAGGGCAGGTTGACTTGGTCCCCTCCTGCGCTTTTGCGTGGACACCGGCCTTGGCTCTGGCTGCCTGCTGCCTGCTCACTCTGAGGCTGGCTTCATGGCAAATGGACCACAAGGCAGGGACTTCTTGAGGAAGCTCCTGTGATTGGGTCAGAAAATACAGAAGGCCCGTATCTGGGACATTGTGGCCATTCACAGTTCCATTGGCACGTGAACAGTGTGAAAAAGAGTGGGAAGCGCTAGTTTGTGGTCTCTTAGGTTTTATCGCAATATTACATACACACTGAGTTAGTCCTGTTACAATTCTGTTGACTATTTTTTGAATGATTAAGATCTCAGTTGCAAAGGGGCCAATAGAATTAACCCTTTGAGGGCCATGCATGATTGTTAAAATTCATGTGAGAAATGCCAGGCTGTTTTGCTGAGAAATGCAGAGTTTATGAAAAATGTCTATAAAAACATTATTATTCATAATAATTTGCTGAAAATCTCATGACATATAGTAAATACACTTTTCTTTTGTAAGTAATGTTCTTTGATGCAATTTAGCAAAAAATTTATTGCATTAAAATTATTTTATTATAACAATTATTTTAGAAAAAATAAATTCTTTCCTTTAATATGGCTTTTGAAGTATAATATATGGCATACTATAAAACCTATGATTATGATTTGAAAAAACACAGAGCAACATGGATAACATGCAAGAAGTATGCCAAATATTGCATAAAGTTTTGAAAAAAAGAGAAAACTTCATAACGTACCAAAAAAAAAAAAGAACACAGATGGCATTCACACTAGAGACATATATCAGTAGGTATCAACAGTGACAAAAGGTTTATAAACAAAATGCTAACGCTGTACCGTGAAGCAATGAAAATGTCCATTAGCAAAAGCTTCCTTATCATGCACACTGCGTAGAGTTTTGATGATTATTGCAAAGATGAATGAAATTAAAAGGACCATTTAAAATTTAAGTAAAAATTATAAAAGAATTAATATGTCAGTATTTGAACAAGTGTAAAAATTTGAAATTTGATCAACATGAGAAAAAGTTATATCAATATATAACCTGAGGCACCAAAAAAGAGAACAAAACATAAAATACGAATTATTTCGTTGTTATTTACATTTAGAGCCATCGAAAAAAGAGTCGTTGGGAGAGACGCTGGCACTTTTGGGAAAATTTGTCAGCATCGCTCACAGCGACATTAGCACTCAAAGGGTTAAGATGGCACGTCTATGAAGATGGTGGACTCAGACTCTCTTTACGGAAAGAACATGATAAAATCTAGATAGGCTATAAATAGCACATTGAAATTGGTTACTTTGTCACATCTTAAATTTATTTACTTATTTTGCTTGTTTCTCTGCATTATACTTATAGATAAGCTATTCAATTTCGATATAAATAGTTTACACTAACCATATGGATTTATGTATTGTTTTTGTTTTACTAATGGGGTATATTTCTATCATCATTTTTATTGTCTTAAAGCCTACTCTCTTCTTTTTTAAAACCCAGAGGTCCCATAGGCACATACTTTTATCTTGTAGTATCTTCAGTCATATGTCACAGAAAACTTTTAAATCTACAGGCATAACTGACAAAAAAATCATATTTTTCAGCATCAAAGAAATGGGACCTAAAAAAGTCAGAAAAGGTTTTCTGCCCATAGCTGAAGAAAAGAAGTAATAATTGAAGGCAATCGATATACTGACCTAACCATAGCTTCTGAAATGAAGGTTAGGTTCGTGTGCCCTTCCTGGGAAAAAAAAAGAACACACAAAACATGGATTTGGAGAATCGTTGAATCTCATGAACTCGATAAATAAGAAAATGAGGCAAATAAAGCCCAGAAATTAAGCTACTTGACCAAATTGAAGGGTCAGTACTCATGGAGAATTGAATAGTCTGAGGCAGCAATTTCAAACTGGTGCGCGCTGCAGGCATTTTTACAACATGCAATACCTGACTAGTTAGTCAGGGGCACTGACCTCTTTGCCCTTAGATTGTCAAATAAAAGAAATGACAACAGCCAACACACACAACAGTAGCTGTCCAGTGTGAATGAATCTTTTTTCTTTTATTTTTTTGCACAGATTGGCAAAAATTATATTTTTTGGTGTGCCACAGAATTTTAGTAATTAATTTATGTGTGCCATGAGGACAGAGGTTGAAAATCACTAAAGTGGTATTTTCAAAATGGAAGAAGAAATGCTTCAAGATAATCATTATAGAATACAAGTGAGTGTTTAAGATGATAGGAAATGAATCAAGAAGATAATTTCTTATTTTGGATCAATGCTTTAAAACCTAAAGATAAAGAACATATTTTTACAGAAACAGCACATTGAATAAGCTGTCTGATTTTCTTTAAAACAATATGAAGCAACTTTGAGTAAGAAAGCAGCAGCACGTGTGTGTGTGTGTGTGTGTGTGTGTGTGTGTGTGTGTGATGCTGTCTTCCCCGTTCCCAAACCATTCACAGCTAAACAGGCTTCTATTCAAACACTGTAGCAGTGATTGCCAATGCCCTACTCTCTGCCCGTGGTTGGATAGCTTGGCACAGTGTTTGAATAACAGGGAAAACCCCCCCAGGAAAGTTTAGAGACTTTGTGTAGCTTCCACTTCAATAATTGCAACCGGGCTAACTCACAGCCTTTCCCGCTACAGACACTCAGGTTTTGAGTAGCCTAGCAATTACAAATGTTGCCTTCAGCGACAGGTAAGTCCTGCCTCTTCATCGGTGTTCCCTTTCTTGTCTTTTCTCTTTTCTTTCTGGTCTTCCCCTTCTCCTTCTTTCCCCTCCCTCTCGGCCTCCCTCCCTTCTTTTCCTTTCCTTTCTGCTTATACTTAAAGTTGTTAAATGTGAAGGTGAAGTATCTTACCTTAATTCTCTATCAAAATAGATTTAGTTTATAGATAGCTGTCAGTTTATTTTCTGAATAGTAATACATCGTTATTTTATTTTCAGTATCATTTTTTGCCTAATAAATTAAAATACTCAACATACAGTTATTGAGGTTCTCTCTTTCCTGTATTCTTTCTCTTTGAATCACAGGCTTTCTCTGTCCTGCTCCCTGTCCCAGGATTTAATGACAGGTGTAGCCTCTATGTATCCATCTCGTCAACTACTACATTATTTGTGTTGGACTTGCCATAATGTAACATTCACTACAGTCCTTTGAAGTGTATCATTGTCCTTACCTTATGGGTTAAAGTAAAAAGAAAAATGAGTCTCAGATTACTAACAGTTTCACTACAGTTAATAACCAGGGAGTAGAATCGCTGTGATTGAACCCCAATTCTTCTGAAGTTCAAACCCAGTTCTTCTGAAGTTCAAGTCAAGGTCTATGTGATGTGCTCTTGAGCAGGTGACTGAGCTGGAGAGCATGTGGAGGAGTGGCGGGTGTTCCTGATTGTCTTCCTGACCCCTTGACTGCTCTCCAAGTGCTGACTGGCTCTACTTCTCCTGGGCCTTAGACTATGAATTTATAAATCCACATTGCACTCTTAGAGTGAACAGAAACTCTGCCATGACTTGTATTTGAATGTATATGCTTTTCAAAAATTCACAATCATCTGTAACTTACTTTATGCACCTTTGCAACAGTGGGATGGAGGTAGGAACATTTGTGATAAAACCATGATGTCTGCAATTTCATTTTCCTTATTTTCACATTAATGACATCAAAATAAATAGAGTAAGGGAATTGGGGTTTAGGGCAGTGGGTTTTCAGCCCTGCCACTAAACCTCTCTGACATTTGGGGCTAATACTTTATTTATTGGCTTCAACTTTCTATCAGTAATACTAAAAAAAATGCCCAGGTGATATTTCAAATAGAATGTAATGCTAAATTTTTATCATTATTTCTAATAATAATAACACAGTGTTTAACAGTTAATAATGACTACAAATCTTAATGAACTTTTACGTATCTTTCCACACCCCTCCCACAAGAGGACACATTTCTTCTTATGTCTTCTAAGACCATTTAACCTAAAGAAAAAACCAGGGTAGGAATTGTTGAATCACTGAAGCTTTTCCTTTGCTTAGATGAATAGTCAAAATGTATATTCCATTGACTTTTGTTGTAGTTTTATGCATACATAAAAAAGTAAAACTGACCTTATTTCTGAAGGCTTTGAGTTTCAAGGCTTTTGACAAATATGAATGAATGTTATGTTTTGCGATCAACACATTTTGTAAGTTCTGTCCCACACATGCAAAAAAAAAAAAAAAAAAAAAAAGAATAAAAACTGTCAAGCCTCTGAAGGGAATCTGTTGAGTGTCTTGAAGAGTAGACTTCATGGCACTCACAATATTGTCCCCCATCAGTGGCTGATCTAATATTCTGTAATATGTTGGTACATTCCAGACTGATTCAGTCGTTCTATGGGTTAGGTTAGAGCCGTGAGCCCATCCTTATTATTATAAGTCCTGGATTTAAATGCCCATGTTTCGTTGGAAGTCATTCTCACAGTTGCTGCAACATGTAATAGCCAGTGCTCCAAGGAATGAAACACAGCAAAAGAGTAATTTATTAAAAAAAAATCAGAAATCGCAAAAGTCGTCTAAATCTAAAGTTACTGAGTCCCTTGAGAGCAAATGGAAGCGTAAATATGAATGGGAATCACTGTGTGGCTGTGTGAAAAAAGAGTCTTAAGACTGAGGGACTTTCCTCCCACCAGTTATTGGTTTGCTTGTTGATTTGCTTTTCGTGATACCCCATCGACCTAAGTATCTTTCCTCGAGTGTTTCAGTGTCCCCACAGTGATCCCTCCTATAAGTGTGTATCCACTTAGAAGGCTTGAAAATTTTAGGAGACATGGTCACGTTATTTGTGCACATTTCTCTTCTTCAGAAAATGTCTGCTTTATTGACAAGCAGTAGAAACATGTCCTTCCTTTCTGGCACATCACGTGTTCCCAAGAATACACACAATGTTTCCTTCTAACAGTGCAAGGATCCTCCTGAGGTGACTTTTGGTAACTTGTTGCATTTTTCTATGCATTTCTGTTGCGACATGTTGGATCCCTAAGCATGGTTCCAACAGCATCTTTTTCCTTCTGGTACAGGAGATTAATCCTTTTTAAATACTGCCTTTACCCTTTAAATTAGTGGTTCAGAATTTCGCTTCCCAAGCCTGACTTCATTCTATCGGATCTCACAAGCCCTCAGCTCTGATCCAGCCCCACACTTGTAACTTGCTCCGTCACTGCGTGAGAGTCCGGATTCATGGCGTGTGTACACCTGTACCTCTTCCTAGAATGTGGTATCTAAATGCAATTCTTCTCTAAGAAGTCCTACCCAGTTTTCCAGGTCCTGTTAAATAGCACCTTCTTATGACACCTTCTTATGACACCTTCTTATGACACCTTCTCCTGTTGTCGAAGTTCTTATTTCTTCGTCCTTTCTTTTAAACATTCCCGTTTACGGATTAAAGAGTACAAATCGGTAGTTAAGAATAGGCATGGGGGTGCAAAATACAGAACAGGGAATATAGTCAGTAATCATCTAATAATTATGTATGATGTCAGATGGGTTTGGGGTGTATCTGGATGATCACTGGGGTGTGCACCTGAAACTAATGTATATCAACTGTAATTTTTAAAAAATGTTACCTTTTATTTTGTTTTACTTTTTCTCATACATTAATTGTTTTTGTTGTTGCTGAAACATGCATATTATGCATAATAGATTGCTTCCTATAAATGTTCTCTCCTGGGAATGGTATTTTGGACCTTCTGTCATATGAAAAGCCTACTTTCTTTTTCTAAAAGAAATTATTAAACTTATTGGGGTGACGTTGGTTAATAAAATTACATGGGTTTCATGTGCACAGTGCTGTACTACATCATCTGTATATTTTATTGCTTGTTCGCCACCCCAAGTCAGGTCTCCTCTGTCAGCCCTCATCCCCCCTTTATCCTCCTCTGCCTCTCCCACCCCCTTTCCCTCTGCTCATCACCACACTGCTGCACTGTTCTCTGTGTCTGTGAGTTTTGTTTTGGGGGCTTAACCCCTTCCCCTGTTTCAGCCAGCCCCCCAAGCTCCTGCCCTCCGACAGCTGTCAGTCTGTTCTCTGTATCTGTGAGTCTGTCTCTTGGTTCTGCCTCCCTTTGTAAAAGGAGTCACATGCAACTGCTCCGTCATCAGCTTTCCTGGGAGCTGCCGGTCTTTGAGGGCCCTGTTCTATCGCCTGCTGCGAGAAGGGGAGCCTGTGGCTGGTGTTTACAATTCTGTCACTACAGATCTTGCACTGGGCCAATCACCTGTGGGACTCGTGAGCAGCAATCTAGCCTTCTTTGACCCTAAACCCTCCTCTCAACCTGCTGATGAGAAGAGATCTGGAACTTTCTATAAATAGCTCTCCAACTTGCTTTTCCTGGCTTCACTGGCTTTTGATGATGGCTTGAGGCTCGGCCCCTGTGGACTTGACGGCCTAATGTAAACACACCTGCTATCGCGGGCCAGCCTGCTGTCATAAAGAAACCTGTGCCCAGAGACAAGAGGCTGGTCGTGCGTCTGCAGGCCTGCTCTCACCATTGTCCAGCCTCAGCAAGAAACCCTGCGGCCATGTCCCCCGTGGGAGTGCTCCATCACAGTGCACGAAGTCCCAAATTTGTGTGGGGCTCAGCTGGGTCCCTCCATGGCATTGCAGCCTGAGCTGTAGTAGTGATGACATTTTGTGCAGACCCGCTCAGATCCCTTTCTAGCACTCTTCCTACTTAAAATGGTCTTTGCTCTAGGCTCTTGATAAAATACCCTCCTTATGCGTGACCTTGCCATTGCTCTGGGGAAATGCTCAGGCTTCACCCACTGAATCGTTCACTTCAACTTCTAACCTCCAGTCGCCGACTCCTTCCTTTGGCCCCAGGAGTTGATTTCTGCCAATAATTATGGACTTGACTTTTGGACTTTTTTTTATTGCTTAAGGTCTTCCTTCTAGAGGCCTCCAATTTTGTTGTCTCATGGCCCCCTATGCCTGCCCTCTGCTTCCAATGTCCTAGACACAAAAGAGCTTCTGCTTCCTCCCCAACCAACCTCTCAATATGCCTGGAAGCAAAAATGATGGGCTATAAATCTGAGAAACGTATGCCCTGTTTTTATTTGTGACTCTCAAATTACCTAATGTAATAAAGATATATGAGATGATCAATTGACCGATTGATGAAATGCCTGGATGACACATCAGTATTCTAAGAATTTAAATAAGGCCTCAAAAATGGAGCATATGGTTTCTAAACTAAGTTAAATGGCAGGCAGTGTATGGGGTGTTATGGGATGCAGTAGAGACTGAGTAGACCGCAGACCACGAGGATCGTGTAACCCTAGACACCAATGCCTGCTTTAAGGAATTAAAAGACTGTACCATGCTGGCATGGAAAATCCCATAGGGAGTAATTAACTGATGATAATTAAGAAGGAGGTTGGGGGGCTGGGTAATAAGGGTGGAGGGATTAAGCAGAACAAACAAACAAACAAAAAACTCATAGACACAGACAATAGTATGTGATTACCAGAGGAATGGGAGGTAGAAGGAGGAAGAAGAGGGCAAAGGAGGGATAAAGGCTGACAGAAAGAACTTGACTTTGGGTGGTAAGCATGCTGTATGATAATGCAGATGATGTGTTGTAGGACTGTCCCCCTGAAACCTATGTATTATTATTAACCAATATCACCCCAATAAATTCAATAAAATTTTTTGAAAAGAATAGCCGTCAACACCATTTACAATTTAAGAAGAAAGATTGGTTAATATTTGAATGGGATATGTTGTATGTAGTCTTTATGTGTTGTGCTCTGTGTCTTGGGTTCCATGAAGCAAGCCCCTGAAAGTTCAAATTATAGTTTCCCAGGTGGCTATTAGTGCTTCATGAATATTTTACAAAGGAAAAGTGTACAGCTCGAATGATACTTTAGTTATCTTGATGAATTTCTCCTTTGTAGTTAAAGAGAGTTTGAAATATTGGACTTCAAAGAAAAACAGGAGAGGGATTGAGCATGTCTATGAACCCCTCATAATTGCAGTAAAGTGGTTCACAGAAATAACCTAATTTGAATGACATAAGCATAGAAATGCACTATTTTCCATTTTTCAAATAATGTCACTCTCTCTTCTTTGCACATTGGGCAATGATTTGCTATGTCAATTCTGCTAAAAGTTAAAGAAATAAAAATGTAAGAAGAACTCCACCCACATACTCTATTTCTAAAAGCATACTTGCTTGCCCATGGAAGATCTTTCAATTCAGAACTCACCTTTTCATAAAACGAATACTATAAGATCTGGGGTGGTCTGTCTCTGAGACCAGCTCACAAATATAACTCCGCCATATAGCTTGAGTACTACACCTTAGTGTTAAAACATACAAAGTAAACAACCCTGCTGAGGTTGTTAAGAAGGATCTCCCAAATTGAACGTGAGCTATTTTTAGTGCTCTGGCTATAGGGGAAAGGGGATTTCATTGGAGCAGAAGTCAGGGTGAACCCCTCCCACCCCTACTGCTGACGTGTTCATGTTCACGGCTCTTTCAGCCCGCCGAAGCAGAGGCCAGTAGGTATGACAGACAACATATGGCCCTCAGAGCCTCTTCCCTCTGTTGCCCTTTGCGAACAAAAATAGCTGCCCCCTGAATTAGAAGAGGAACGGGAGCGAGAGGGAAAGCTTTGCAAATTCTAATGATGACCTCTGTACTGTGAGCTCCAAGGGGACAATGGTTGTGTTGTGTTTGTCATTCTATCTCTGGAGACAAGGCACGAGCGTGGCACATAGTAGGTGGTTCATACATCAGCATTGATGCAATGTTAGTAAACTTTCAAGGGCTTGACAAATCGCTGCTTCTAGTTCTTTTCCATTTGACATTATAGACAGAACTAAATATATTCCCAAGGGGCATTATAGAGCGGGTAGTTTGTACTATATCCTCTTTTCGGAACATGCTGGATTTCTCTCTGTGACCTAATGTAGGGTTGATTTCTGTAATTATTGTGTGGGCATTTGGAATTAAAATAAATACAATAAAATAATGAAAAGAAAATATTTTGTTTCAGGAGTATTGCTTAAATATACTGTTAGCAGATAAAACAGTAATTATCTGATTCAATCTTCTTTTCCTCAGATATTTTTATTTACATAAGTTATCAGGCCAAGAGAGATGTGTTAAAATTGTTTCTCTTGGCTTTTTCTTGCACTGCCAACCATCACTGCTTTATAGATGTCGCAGTGCATACAGACAGCTTTTGGGGATTATAATGTCTATCAGCAAAACAAACCCTCTCAATGCTATTTAATAAAATGTATACTGAATTCGGCTTTGAATATTATTGGGATTGCATTCCTGTTCCAGTTGCCTCATCTTATTCAATAGTATCTATTGATAACCCTCTTCCTTTCCCCTCTTCCTCCAAACTAGGATCGTAACAAAAGGAAAGTTTCTTTTCCTGTATTCATTATCCTTTTTCCCTGGGGCTCTTCTCTTTTTCTCTCTGTATCCTCCCTCAAGAATTATATGTTTCAATCTGATTTGAAATCTGTGTACTCAGTTATCCGTGTTACTTGATAAAATGACTTTTGTCATAGTTACCGAAACCTAGATAGTAGGTTTAATTAAACCTGTGCTTTCTTCCGGTTTCATGTCATGATGCATTTACTCCTGCATGTCTGGAGAAAAACATCTCACCTCTCTTAGAGCGCCTTGTTGCTTAGTTTTTCTTCCACGTGTTCTATATTTAAGACTGACTTTCTCCTCCCTTGCTGGGTGAGTGGTGACTTGCCTGAGTATGGAAGCCTTGGTCCCGGCCTTTTCTCTCCTCAGATGCTGTTACCTTCTGCCATGGGCTGTTGTGGAAGCCAAATCTGAGATAACTTGATTTCCTTTTGTATTGAGGGGGGCGTGTTTCTTCTGCCCGGAACTTGAGGGCAGCCTTTATTTTTTTAAATTCAGTAAACTTTCTAGAGAACGTCTCTGTGTGGTTCACTTTCATTCCTTTTATACTGTCTGCTTTTTAAGAAGACACAGTACACGCATATACATGAAGGTCATTGCCAGGACCTGAGTCAGTCTCTTGTACCCCGTTTCTGTGTGGTTCCTCCCTCACTCCTCTTGTCCTTGATCTTAAAGCTTACTGCACTGGAGCAACATGCCGAAGTCGGGTTTAACTTAGAAATGAGTGTTAGAAACTCTAGCCAGGTCACTAATGTTTTCGAAGGCCCAGTAAGGGTCCTCCCACCTGGGAAGCGGTTCTGAAATAGCCCATTGGCACCTCAGGTGTCATTCCATCCACTTCCAGTACATGTGCCCAGAGTACAAAGAACCACGTCGCATCTGCGCCCTCCATTCAGGCAGCTTCTTCTCCAAAGGGAGGTGGGTCGCGATCAGTTGTGTGACATGTAGGAGGGAGACCACACCAGGGACAGGTCCGGCAGCTGGTTTGGGCAGCACCAATCACAGCAAGTGATCCTAACACTGCGAGAGCAGAAGGGACCGTGAGAGCCGTCACGAAGCGGCCCAGCGGACTCTGCTCCACAGTACACAAGTGGGGCACCTCTGGGAATTAAAACTACCCATTACCACGAAATTAGAGCCTGATCATACTGCTCTGTAACTATCGGTGGCCCTGCGACCTGCCCCTCCCCCGGTTTGGTATGCCCTGCATTACACACGGCATGTTCTTGCCTTTCTTCTCCTTTCTCCCTCTTTATCACCTTCTCTCATTCATTCTCATGTCCATTCCATCTGTCTGTTTGTTTGTCTGCTTCCCTCTCTTGCTCTTTTCTCTGGATACTTCTCAAAGGGCATCCTTGGAGATGAGAAACTCAGTCAGGGGGCCCAGAACACCCTACTCCAGGCTCACCAGGAGCACATTTTCTGTGTTCCTAAAACCAAATATGGATTATTGGGAAGCATGAAGCCCCTCGGGTCTCACACGGGTCATGGCAAATGCAAGGTGGTTTTCCCAGAGCCCACTAACATGTTCTAGATCGCTGACTTGCATGTGTAGTATCAGAGTGCGCAGGAGACGTCCTCTGGGCTTCTGACAGTTTTAAATCCCACACTTCTCTACCTTCCTCCATAGTCTTACTATTGAAGAGCACCTATTATGGTGTGGATAAATTAAAACATCTTATAATGAAATGTAAATAAAACCGTTTATCCATTTATGTATCACACATGGCAAGGAATTATTTTAGGAGAAAAATTTCTACATTGAAATAGACTCATAGCAAAAAGATGGAAAAAGATTCCAAGAGGAAGCCCATGTACTGACTGATATTGAGTTCAGCCCATCAATGCATTTGCTGATTGATATACGTTGAGATGTGAGAGTGAAATTATTGGGCGAATGTTCTCAGTGCAGTATTTTCGGAATGTTAATTACTATGTAGACCATCTAATCCAGAACTCAAAGTGTATTAGTGTTTCAAGAGACCGTAGTAGCCACTTACCCTAACTCCACTGATTTTCAAGTGGAGAAATGGAGGGTCAGAGAAGACAACTGCATTGTCGTAAACCCTGAGCTCGGTGGTGGCAGCGTGCCTAACAGCCATTCTTAGGGACTCTACATGCCAAGTTACCCCTACTTTATCACTCTTCCTTCTGTGTCCGCAACCCATTGCTTAGATATGTAAATGCGTGCTAGAAGAGTTGGAGAGTAACAGGACTCATCTGGTCTTAGGCTATGATGTCAAAATAATATGTCATTTCCGATGAATCTTTCCTATAGGTCACAAAATACTTGTAGCGTGGAAGGTAAAATGGTTGAAAACCGGTACAGTTAGGATGTCTCCAGCCAACTATTTAAAGTTTGTTTATTTTTGTATCTTCTAATCATGTGGCTAGAACAGAGTACACCAAATCATTGTCATTGATCTTACAACTAGTAGATAGCAATCTGATGTCTCAATTTGGTTACTTCTCAACCACATGAGAAATGTCATAATGTATTATTACATCAGTAGTTTCCAAGTGTGGCCGCACATTACAACAATCCAAGTATAAGTTAAATCAGAATCTCTGGAGCGAGGTCCTCAACATTGATATGTAAAAGCTTCTGGCTTTGATAAATTCATTACACTTCTTGCTAATAATGATGTAGCATAGTAATTATGGATTTCTTTAGCACAAAAGTTATTTCTTATTACAGTGCTTTGAAATATAGATTGCTAGAAAGGTACTTATGATTAGAAAAAAAATTAGAGAAAGAAAAGTGCGTTAATTTCAGATATTTTCCAATTCCCTCATGCAGTGGTATTTAGACTCCCGTTTTTGGCCCATGCTTAATTTGTAAAATAAGAATGATAATGCTTATATCATAAAATAAAAGTGAGAATTAAACTAGCCACATGATACCTTGTGCAAATAGCAAATACTAGATGGCGATGATGATGATAAGGGTCACCATGTTTAGTAATAACATTTTAGCCTCAAGAAGTTAAATAACCTTCCCATAGTTATACAGTTAATTTGAGCTAGAATTAGAATTCCAATGTGCCACATAAACATTTTAGTCTAAAATCACCACCACCAGTTACAGTTTATTTAGTGAAAAGTTAATGATAGTTTAAGGCTAATGGAATGGGAAGGAAATGCAAAATATGAAAAAAGAATGTCTCTGCTCGTGTACAAAGCAGAGACATTTATGCATTTATGCATTTAAACATCGTCAAAGGAAAAGTTAAAGAGGGAATGGTCAGGTTTGAGCTTTAAGCTAGGAAGTAAATAAAAAGGCAAGAGACGGGGCCATGCAGGGCATGTTTTGCAGGTGTGACTGAGTGAGGGTCCTTGAAATTCAGGGTAAGTCATTTGAATTTCAACATTCAGATGCAATTTTTGAATACATGTGCTTTTATAATGGACTCGTTTAAAGGTTTATCCCACTGTAACTGAAAATCACTTCCAGCTGTTTCTATTGAGAGTTTATTGTGTACAGCAGCCTTTGAACAATATGAAATACGGCCCGGTCACTGTGGTGGCTGCCTCTAATCATTCCTCCACACAGGAGCCTATGAATTACTTTCACGGAGCACTAATTTTCTCACACAAGTTTGCGATTTTGTGGCTAATCTTCTTAGAACATATGTCACAGACACTAGAGACAACGCTCTGACTTACAGCGCAGGGTAATAACAGAGATATACTTCAAGGGAGCCAGCTCCTTCCTGAAGGGACCCCTCAGGAGAACGCTGCAAACCTCCAGAATTAACTGGCTAATTAGGTGACCGATCATGCCCCTTGGCAGGAAGGGTGCCCGCTCGGGCCATCCCGCAAGTCGAGGAGATAAGAAGCATCGTGTAGCGGTGCTCCTCACTTATTCTGGGCTTTATTTCTTGATGCAAGAGCAAATGTCAGCCATCTAGTCCAACTTTATTGTCTAGCAAAGACCGTTGGGATAAGGTGAAGGAGGAAAAAGCTTTCCTCCTTTGGTGGCACGTGTGTATCCGTGTCTGTGCTACCTCTCCAGGTAGCATGGCTCCAGCATGTCAGGAAACCACCCAGTGTGCATGTTCTGCGACCTCTGTGGCCCGTTGTCAAAGCAGGTGACATCCTCTGCTGCTTCCGGAACCCTCCAGAAAGAGACTGCTATGTCATGGCTCCAAAATAAGAGACACTGGGATTATCTGCCCCAGCTTTCAAATGTGTTTTATTGATTCATATTTGATAAGGAAACACCCTGTAAAACATTCCAAAACCTTTTATAAGTCACAACAAAGAGAAAAGCCAACAGCGCTTTTAACAAACTCCTGCTAACAGCCATTGGACACAACACTGATCACTTTCGAAAATTACATTCAGTTATTCAATTTCATTAAGAACATGGAAACAGTCATTGATTTTTTTTTTAAGCATTTCTTAAAATTCGGGGGTCGAAGAAGTAAGCATCCAGGGTAGATTTTACCAGATAGGCAAAAAACATAATAAATGACTCTATCACAGCTATGGAAGTTTAATCAAGTCCATTATATGTGTTATGTGTATATATCATTCTTTTTCATCATCGGGAATTTTCTTCAGGATATTTCAAATACAGATTAAGCTCCAGAATCTGGTGTTCAAAAGGACCCATAGAATACTTGTAACTTGAACCTTGTGAGCCTGCCCTGACATGTTGTGCAGCTCCTTTTCCTAATGTAGTTTGCTCAGTGAGAAATTCTGCCATCTCTCAGTCAGTTGTGGTCCTAAAGGAGAAACGTTTAAAATCCAGGCCAATCTTTGATTTTCATTCATAGAGCTTTACCTGTGTGGAAATAATAACAGAAATTACATTTATGCTCTTAGTTTATTTTCATTTGAATTTCATGATACTTCATCCTTTCATAAAGCTAAAGATATCCTTGCAAGTATCACACAGTGTGGGCTTTTCTGAGTCAGGGGTACGATGAGGCACAGAAAAACGGAGTAGGAAAAAAACCAAACTAAGAATCAGAAGACCTCAATTTTGCTCCCAAATCTGCTGCTAGCCACACCCCCAACCCGGGGTTTCCATTTGTAAAATTATATTCCACAGACATGGAAAAACTTAAATTCCAAAATGTGGATGTTTGTTTCCCAACCCCACTTTGCTGTTTTAGAACCAAGCTAGATGATTCTTCTACAGTGCAACATGTGACAAAAGGAATTGTCCAGGATTCTCATTTTACCCTTTCTTCTCCCGGACAGATACTGCAAGCAGTACTAGCGTCTCCAAACTGGGGGCGAGAACTTCCTTCGCTTGCTACCTTATGTACGTAGGCCGTCGATTCTAAAAACAAGGGATGCGTTTTTGAGGCTGGCTTGATTTTCGTTTGAAACCAAAGTTTGCCCTAACAACCTCAAACCGGGCGCACGATTTTGTGGTGATGACTCCAAGGACCACCAGCGTGTAAATCAAGCAGAGGACACGGCACGTTCAACCACTTAAAAAAGAAAATGAGAGGAACAGGAATTGCACGAGAACCGAGCGAGCACGGAAGACATAAACTACGTCCTGACTGACAATCTCAAATTGCTTTCCTTCCTTCTGAACACTTTCTCTCAATGGCTCCTTTACAACTTTCAATTAACCCACTCCCACTGCGTGCCGTTTCTCTTTTTTATTGCCAATGATATTTAAAAGAGATACTAAATTACAGATTTCGACGTGTTTAGAAAAGACCTTCTGTTACCGTTGTCGGCAAGCCGCTGCTTTGAAAATTTGAAGGGTGCAGTACTCGCTGAACTAAAAACAATAGGGTGTCAGGGTTCAAGACTGTAACAGCGCAGGCGGCAGTGACCAGGCATCTCTCTACTATGGCAAGGCTTGCTGTCCTAGCAGACAGACGAGAGCCATCCGGATACTTCACCCTGAAGCCTGGCTGTTTGCCTCCGATACGGACCCCAGAATGAGGCCAGTGTTTAAATAGGATTTGTGCTACCACATCGTGTTTCTTTACCTAAGGTCTTTCTCCCACATACTTCGAGCAGAGACAAATCTTTAAATTCAATTATACATGAAAATACAGGTTATGGAAAAATATTTGATCTTCCAGCTTTCAAAAGCCTATTGTCTGTTTCTCATAAACAGGAAAAGCTGATTTATGGGGCCCAAGGACCCTCTTCATGACTGCTTCCTTAGTGATCTGTGACTACCTTGCTGCGTAAAAGATCCATTGGGTCGTGGCCGCCGGCTGGCTCCTCTAGACCAGAATTAAATGACCATGGGAGCTCTCTCAGTCTCTATGTTCTCGTGAAGCCTGGCTTCTGTTTTCCCAACCACTAGGACTCGGGCAGCATGAGAAGGCTGCACATGATGATAGAAACATGATACGTCACTACATTTGAACGCTCAGGGAGTAATGCAGTCTAGTATTCGCTGACGGTGCTTAACCTTTCAAGTCATTTGACAGAGACTAACCCATACGTGTGGTCCAATCAAAATGAACATTTAGAAATAACATTTCCTGGCTTTACTCCTAGAGTGAAAGGAAATGGTCCCACACAGGTTTTAGTTTATGGTTGTCGTTACAGCAAACACAACCTCTGACCGTGTACACTAATAAGTGCCATGGAAAGTAGAAAGAAACAGCAAACACCAAGCGCTGCGTGGGCATGATGAGTGGACAGATTACGTACAGCTTCGAAGGTCCCAGAGACCCTATTGAAGCCATCATTTAAGGCAGGTTTCAGCCGACGGGGAAACAAGATCATAGATAGTCAAAGGGCAGCAGCGGAAGGGCTACTTCAGGAGGGACCAAAGAAATGATTGTATGCGGCCTCTATAGGAAATTACAAACAGTTTAGCAAAGATTTACCAGTGGCAGGAAATCTATTCTTATTTAACATTAAGTCGTCGTCAGCAGCCGTCCATCTCGAGAGACGATGGTGTAGCTTCTTAAGAGTCTATCTGCACCGCCAAGAATGGCTGTGCAGTCCAACTCGGGAGTGACACGGTATCTGTCTCCTCCCGTGTTGAATCGACATCTTGCGATGACGCTGGAGTGTCCTCTCCAGTGAAGCTGAAGCTACAGAGCCTGGGCAGGGTGATATGGAGGGTCTGCTGTTGCCCATGCAGCAGACCCCCCCCTCTCTTCGCAGCTGAAGGGTCCAAGGGAAAGACGGAGTCAATACAGCTTGGCTTCAGGTGCGCCGCAGGAGTTGCCGGTGTTGACTACAACGTCAAACCGCCTTAGGGACTCCGGCTCCGGATTTTCTGTTGGGGTTTACTCCCTTAGCCTTTCCCCTGAAGAGGTATGCCGCAAGGCAGCGGAGGTTTTTTGGAGTCAGAGTTTTCCTTCTCTGATGTTTAACATTAAGTATACATGCATATATTCACATAGCAATATGTGCCTAGGAAGATGAGCTAGAAGATTTTTGTGTGTTGTTGCACCATTATTGGAAATTTCTTAATTTCTTTACTTGGTCCACGTCTAGTGTTCCGGAAGACTTCCTTTAATTTTCTCTGATGATAGTTTACTTCTACCGTCTTGCGAGTGTCAAAGCTGCAGATTATTATCTCTGGATACCAGATAATATTGTTGCATGGTATTTTTTTTTTTTTTACCAGGGAATTTATTTCATTTTCTCAGTAGTCAGTTCTCTCTCTGTTACAGGTGTTCTCTTCTGTTCAACTAAGAAAAAATTATCCCTTGGAGTAAAAAGGAAATGTTCGCACTATTATAGGCAAACAAGACTTCCCACATCCTCCCTACTATAGCTGACGACAAACTATTTTAAAACTAGTGTAAATGTCAGAATGGTATAAAAGTCAGAAAAGCATAGTTCTTAAATTCATACTTTTTGGTCCTTGCAGCAAATAATATCACAAAAGATAGCCAAACTATGTGTTGGAATTACTACCTTACTGCCTTGTGCCTGTTTGCACTGATTAAAATTTGCCATGTCTTTTCATCCCATAAATATAAAAGCTTCCTGTAAAGGTTGACAGGTAGTACAGGTGACCTTAGAAAGCAGATATGTATTTGCTGAACATTTTTTTAGATTAAGCTATGACATTGTGACTGGCATTTAAATGTAAGATGTTAGACTGGGGGCACTAGCTTTCCAAGTGCCCATAGTTATTTTTCTTGTTTTGTTTTATGATTCTATTTTAAAGTCTACTCAAAGCTTACAGGTTTAATTACAGCCTCACTGATTTGTTTCCAGATATATTAGACTTAAGATTTAAGTATAATGTTAACGCAGTGTTTAATCCTTGACTTGTTCTCCAAAATACTCTTCTGCTTTACATTTTTGAAAAAGGACACGTCTCTTCTAGTTTGACAGTATGTTGACTTCATTAGCATTAACACTGCGTACAAACCAAATATTTTTTCAAGCTTTAAAAATATGCCTCTAGCTAATAGTGAATTTTTGAGATTTTCTAGCATCCTCACATTCTTGCCTTACAGTTTGGAACTATCCCCAATGAGGTACAATTTGGAAATAGAGGAATGAAATTCCTGAGGGCCGTTTTCCATGAATTGTCAGTTTTAAGCTGAAGATTCAGAATATGTTGATGTCTAAAGAGTTGTGGCAAATGGCCAGATACGTGACTTCAACAGTTGAGGAACGTAAAATTGAACAGATTAATTCCTTCATTAAAAAATGGAAAGCCTGTGTCCCCACATAAGAGACATGTTCTAAACTCTGCATATCCCCTGAGATTTGTGCCGGCCGTGTGTTTCATTGGGTGTTGCTGGTGAAATGACAGTCTTTTTTGCTTTAACCTACTTAACTTTACATTCCCGACTCACATGGCCTCGCATTGATACAAGGTCCACCAACTACATGAACACGTTCTCTTGTGTTTTCCTCTCTCAATTATGCAGGAAAAGTGGTACCTCCCATACTGGGGGGAAACCTCACAACAGTGCCACATGTATATTCCTTCTGATGTTATTCTAGGTGTGAATCTTCATCAGAGCCAACAACAACAACAACAAAAAACATTGTATGGAACAGACTTCATTTGTCTTCCAAACTATAGTCTGCATTCCTCACGTTAATTTGGACCACTTTCTGGTGCCGCGACTTCGAAGGTAGTGTTTCAGTGAGGAACTTGTTTAGTGACAGCATTTGATTCTTTGCATTTTTTCAGGATTACATGCTTAAGTTCCAGAGTCATCTCTTCCTTTAAAGATGATCTTATTCCATCATACTCTACCATCTGTCCCCAATCTCAGCCCTGTGTTTATTTGTGCAGCCAAGTACATCGTCTCTTGTATATCTGTGCCTTTTAAAAAATATTTTATTTATTTATTTTTAAAAATTACTGACTTTATGGGGATGACAAAGGTTAATAAAAGTGTATCGGTCTCAGGTGACAATTCTATGATACATCATTTGTGTATTGTATTGTGTGTTCATCACCCAATGTCAAGTCTCTTTCATCTCCATTTAGCCTCTTTATCTTTTTCACCCACTTCTACCTCCCCATCCCCCCCCCGGCAGCCCCCACACTGCTGTCTGTGTCAGTGAGTAGTTTGTTGTTGTTGTTTGCTTAAAAGAATATTGCGCTCAGTGAAAAAAGCCAGTCAGAAAATGACAAATACCGTAGGATCTCCCTTATATGCGGAAGCTAATGAATAAAATAAACTGATGCACAGAATAGAAGCAGAGGCGGGGATACCGAGACCGGACTGACAGCTGTTAGACAGGAGGGCGTTGGGGAGCTTGGTCAGGAAGGTGAAGGGATTAAATGAACAAACGAACAAACAAACCACCCTGTAAAACCTCACTGTAGCTCTTGATTCCTGGAAAGACCACTTTATTTTTCAGTAGCTTATTCTCCAAAAACGATTCCTGTAACTGTAAGTTCTCTTTAAGATCCATCCGATCAGCAAGTATATCTTTAAATGTTTACTTTAAAACATCCTTGGACTATACTATGCCCTTTCCCTGCTTATCCCCTTCTGTATAAATGACCCACGGACAGGGACAGCGGGGTGGGGATTGACTGTGGGGGAAGGGGTGGGCTGGATGGGAGTGAGCAATGGGGGAAAAGTGGGACCCACCTCAATTCTGTAGACCAGCTGATGAATTAGAGAAAGAAGCAGAGGCTGGAAGAACTGATGGAGGTGTGCAAGCTGAGGGAGCATAAACAGGAGAGTGTGGTTCATCTCACATACATTGTGACATCAATTAGACCAAACTTCTCACTGCTCTTTTCTCCTCTAAAGGCTTGTGAGCTGAACTGTTTACTATTTCTCTTCCTATGCCTGGTGGGGGGAGGATCTCCCTTCCTCCCCCGCCCCCTGCTGCTGCCCACCCCATTAAGAGTGAGTAGCTAAGATAAGCTAGTAAAAAAAAATTGGAGTTTATTCCTCAAAAATCAGCCTATAGAGTCTGAAAACTGGCTCTAAAGAGAGTTCAGTTTGTGAGTACTAGCTTTTGGTCATAGCAAGAAATGGAATCCTTCCAAAATATCCACAGTGACTGCTCTCTTCTTTTTCCAAGACTAGAATCACCTAAAATGGGCACGTACAAGCGTGGGCAAAAGTAGGTTTCCAGCTGTGAGTATGTGACACACAGTTTATACTCATACGACTACTTATTGATTATTGTATTATTTTCCATATGAACAGCTGTGAAACTACTTTGTCCACCCATGCATGTATCCCCTCTTCTAATTCTTTTGTTTTTGGAGATGGGCAGACTTGGTCACTCAACCAAATAGTAGTGAGCATGGCCTCAGAATGGAACTAAAGAGAAGCTAGGTACAAAGAAAGGAGTAATGGGAAGTCTCTTTGTAGCCCAAGCACTTTGTTAAATGTTTCAATAGGAACAGACCCTGAATGGCTGAAATCAAAAGGGATGTTTCAGGATGTTCCTTAAGAGGAGTCATCATCAAATCCATATTTCTGCAACATGGGGATTTCCATTTTTTAATTGGACTCTGTCTAAGGCATTCACTGCTTATGGAGGGGAATACCAGTCTCATTATATCAACATACAGACAGCACTTGTGTTAAATAAAAGGAAAAAACAAAACTCAGTTTCAGGTTATGGGGTGAAGCATGCGGTCAGCATTAGACTGAGCTTTCACCGGAGAAGTGGAGTGTATTAGAAACAGTCACTAAGGTTACACCTAATGGGGACTCTGAGTAATTGCATGAGACATGTCAGAATAATCTGAAAATAGTTTTAAGGATCCTGATGTGAAGGAGAAATGTCACATACAAATAACCTATTCATTCAGTAAACATTCCTTTACCCTCCCGTGGTTGGTTGAGATGTACCAGTGCCCCAGAGGTGATACAGACCTTACCTCCTTCTGCAAGATGACAGCCAGTCTGGCTTTCCAGAATTTATTACAGTGGGAAAACACAGCAAAAGAGGACCTACGGGTCCTAGAAGAAGAAGAATTCAAAATGAGGCAGAAATAGTATTTTTTACTCTACACTGGTTGTAAGAGTGTGAGTGTGTGTGTGTGTGTGTGTGTGTGAGAGAGATTTTTATTAAGGAAGATTGAAAACTGATATCCGATCTCAACTAAATCATATTCGGAATTTTTTTATAGTTTTCAGTTAATGCTTGTAATATATATATGATTCTATTCCTGATTTTTTGGGGTCACAGATTCGTTTGCCATCTTCATAAAATCCCAAGGTGAAACCATCCACAGTGGAATCACGCCTTTTGACAATCAGCTTTCTTTAGAGCAATCGAGGTCGAGTAGGTGATATATCAGAGGAAAAAATGCACATGAATAAAGCCCACTCGTGGTTTGCTGGTGTTCTGTGCAGTAGGACTTAGGGGTGGCAGTCCTGGCGGGGGCTGGGTATCTTGTTTGTACAGGAAACGCATTTTGTTTGCACTGTGTGCTTACTTGTGGTTTTTTGAAGGGGTTGCTAATGGAGGTCACGTGGGGTTTCTGTCACACCAAGCCATCCTTCCCAGCTGCCGCAGGTAGTCACGTAGTTCCGGGGAACGACACCACTTAGGCAGAGAAGGATGGCTTCTGGCTGTTATGCGTAGCCCATATTGTCTGATTTTAGCTAGGTTCTTTTTTTTTTCTTTCCTGATGGTGAAATTTTATTGGAAATTGTATTTCTACACTTGATCTTAGCCAAAAGGCCGAGAAGTGATGGAAATTGTATTTCTTATCAAGGATAAAACTAGGTAAGTCTCCTTGAGTGAGGTCATTTGATTTAGTGGCAGAAAATATCATATTCATCTAGCTCAAATTTTAATGTTAAAATCTCAGATTTGACCCAGTAATTCCATTCCTGGTAATCAAGTCTAATTTAAAAAAGAACCAAAAATATTAAAAAGCCTATGCCCCTCTAGAAATTTCATGTGGCATATTCATGATATACAGATTTTTTAAATAGCCAACATATCTAACAGTGGAGAATGTACACATTATAAAGTCTACTAGATGTAATATTATGTAGCTATTAAAGTTGCATTTATGAAATTTTATAATAATATACCATAAGATTCTGCTGTAATTTTAATATTATTATCATATACAATTTCATGTTAAGAATGAATTGTTAGAACATGTGCACTGTAATACCAGAAATAAACTCATCAAAATATTGATAGTACTGTTCCCAATAGTGGGATTTTGAATTAGTAACTTTTCTCTACTTTATACAAAGAACATATAGTGATAACACAAAAATATAAACCCCTCCACTATTTTGAAAATTCTGATTTTTGATATACTGTGTGGCTATAAGTATCTGTATGATTTATGCAAAATAATATTTTTCACTGATTTTTCAAACATAATTTTTCAAAAAATAATAAATGATAGTTTTTAATAAATTCTTTTAAATTGAATACTTGAATGCTGTACTTAATATATGAAATTCGATTCATTTAATACATTATTTAGAGCATCACAACATACATTTTAAATGCATTCATGTCAACTGGCCATCAATGCAAGGACATTCTTTAGGCTAAATAAAATATGGCTATGGGGAAAATTTCCATAAAACTTCGTTCATTTATATCTCAAGGGAGAGCTATGTCATCTATTCTAAGATTCACAGGTCCGACAGACACTACCTTGAGGAAAAAATATGATAAACTCTAAATAGAAAGTTAAACATGAATTTATTAGTGAGTTATTCGATCCATTAATGCTGCCTCAGTGTGACAGAAATGTCCTTTGCTTTCACTGACTTGACTTCTAGTGCTAGACTTGTTCTTAAACATAAAATCAGAGAAACGATCAAAATGCTTTTTTATAATAGCTATCCTTGCAACATGCACTTCTGTGAAGGTGTGCACATGTTACATCTATGACTAGATGAGCATTATATCTACTCCAATGTCAATATTTGCATGTGCATTTCAGAAACAGGCCTCCAAGGCTTACCTGACCTGCCATGTTTCCCAAGCCAGAAGGTTGGCAGGTGGTCTTCTGTACGTGGTCTCTCTCCCACCGGTCCTTTGGTCCTAGCAGCTTATTATGGTCAGGGATCATGTAACTTAAAAACTTTCTGCTATTTTAACTATATAGTTAGAATATATTAGATATTTTAACGGTATTACATTGTATACTAAAGTAGCTCAGAATTGTGTAATCTCATTTTTTTAAATTGATTTTTGTGTATAATCAATTTTGTCCCATTCTTCAGCAGCCTGTCTTTAAAATTTTGATATTCTAATAGTCACTGTGCAATGAAATGGCTAATGTGCACAATGTCATATTTTCAAATTGAACTGAGATATTGAAAAAAGGCCTAAAATCTACCTCCCTGGGAGAACACAAGCTCTCCCTGAGATGAAGTAAAGCAACATAGCGATGCAGTGATTGATCATCATTTGTCTTGTCAGAGTTGCCCATAACAGGCAACTACAGAAATGTTAGGATCGGGCGCACACATCAGTAAGATGTGGGCAGGTCTGCAAGTGTACGCCATCCTTCTTCTCTGGTTTCCTCTCTCGGCGGGAAGATGTCTACAGTCCCATTCTCTGTTCTCGGGACATACTTAGCATCGTTCGCTGACAGCATGCCTTTCTCCCTCCCACCGTATTTATTACTGTGTAATGAAAGCGAGACAAGGCACGTGGTTCGGAGAGAAACCGACTGGATGAATCCCCATCAGTCTCTACTTAATTGATGGTATTCCCTGAAGACTGAGCTGTTTATGAAATTGCTGAGCACACCCACGTCAGATAAACAGATTTATGAATTCTGAATGACATGCTGTTCTAGAAACATCAGTGTTTGAAACTTACATGGGTTTCATCCGCACAATTCTCTAATACCCAGTATCACCCCAATAAATTAGATATAAATAAACATTAAAATAAATAAGTAAAAAAAAAAAAAAACCCAATGCCTGAAACTAAAATAATTCTGTAGATTTTTTAAGTGTGTAATGATGACACTGTTTCCGGAGAGTGACAACTATTAATAGCACCTCATTATTTCTTTTTTCCCCCATTTTAAGAACATCTAATGTATGACTATACGAATGTTGAAATTAACATCGCTTAGAAAAATAACATGAGGAATTAAGATAATAAGAGTAAAGTATGGAATAAAAAGTATTTGGTTTCTAGAAAAAAAAAAATTAAATCCCTGCACATCTGACCATGCCCTTTTCTCCTTCTAGAGTAAACGACAGCTCAGATTTCACACTCGAGCCTGTTCAACTGTAGTGTATATGAAATAATGATGGAATGTTTAACACAGCCCTTTGCATCCTTCAGGAGACTTTATTTTTAATATTTAAGGCCAGTGAAAATATTTCTAAAGAGTGACTTTCCTGTTCTTTAAGCTTAAGGTTTGTACAGGGAGTCATAGCAGATTTCTGCTGCGCGTGGCCCAGCAGGACAGAGCGATAGTGATTCTCCACGAAGCCAGCAACATGGCTAGATAAATCCGGAACATGCAGGATACTTTCAGAGTCCATTCATGGAATAATCCAACGATTTTAGGTTCATTTTTGTCTAATACTGAGAATTGGAATTATTCATAGCCTATGGTAAATATTCAGTACTGTGTTTAAGATGCCAACTTATGTTTTAAGAATGTGTTTATAAGAATGAGGGGTGATATTTGCATAGTACAAGATGACCAGCTCCCCCTTGCCTTTGGCTAGAATGCAGAGGGGGCCGTCTCTGTTTCACTTGTGGTTCAAAACCTCTTTGTTGTTTTTTTAGTTTGTTCTGACCCATATCAGTGCTGCTCTGTACCCCATAATTGCCAAAGTTGGGACGCCAGTGGCGGAATGCATTTCGTCTGCGTGATGATGCAGTCATTGTCCCGTAAGATCAACGCTCTCTCCTGACGGAACTCTTTCCTTTCACGGTCCTTTTCATTGACATTTTTGATGTCCTCGTACAAATCTTTGTAAGACTAGGAGTTGAATCTCTTCCATTGGCCTATATTTCATCTGAGCCTTGGAGGCTAGTGAATTTATGCTACATAGTTTTCCATGCTTTATTAAGGTTTAAAAAGGATGTCTTCTCCGTAGATTCTGATCCTGGAAAGCCCTATGGTTTTACTAAAACATTCTTTCTTCTGTAGAGGCTGGGCTTAGCCGAGACATTATAGTGTTCTTACCTGGCCCAGTTGGGATTTCATTAACTGCTCTAAAGGCAGGAAATGAACGGGATGAAAAAGGTGGGGGAATAAATCAAAAAGAAGTGTATGTGTATGTATATCGTATCGTATCGGCAGCCGTCCGTCTTGAGAGACGATGGTGTAGCTTCTTAAGAGTCTATCTGCACCGCCGAGAATGGCTGTGCAGTCTGACTCGGGAGTGACATGGTATCTGTCTCCTCCCATGTTGAATCAACATCTTGCGATGACGCTGGAGTGTCCTCTCCAGTGAAGCTGAAGCTACAGAGCCTGGGCGGGGTGATATGGAGGGTCTGCTGTTGCCCATGCAGCAGACCCCCCCTCTCTTCGCAGCTGAAGGGTCCAAGGGAAAGACGGAGTCAATACAGCTTGGCTTCAGGTGCGCCGCAGGAGTTGCCGGTGTTGACTACAACGTCAAACCGCCTTAGGGACTCCGGCTCCGGATTTTCTGTCGGGGTTTACTCCCTTAGCCTTTCCCCTGAAGAGGTATGCCGCAAGGCAGCGGAGGTTTTTTGCAGTTAGAGTTTTCCTTCTCTGATGTGCCCTGACTGGAAGATCGAACCAGCGACACTTAGCTCGCAGGCCAACGCTCAATCCACTGAGCCAAACCAGACATGCCTGGGATGTGGACCAAGTCCTCAGTTGCGGGCATGTGAGAGGCAACCACATCTGTATGTATATATACATATACATATACATATACATATATATTTTATATATATACATACACACACACACACACACACACACACACACACACACATATATATATAGAATACATGGACACAGGAAACAGTGGGGTGAGGTGGGCCAAGGGTGGGGAAATGAGGAAGGAAGGAGTCTGCTTGGGGCGATGGGCGCGTGATCCCATGTGCAGATGATGTTTGGTTGCGTTGTATACTTGAAACCTGTGTGGTTTTGCAGACCAATGTCACCCCCATAGATTCAATTTATAAGATTAGTCAAAGCATGTATGAATGACTCATGGACATGAACAGTCAAGAGGGAATTGACTGTGAGCGACAGGGGTGGGCTGGGCAGAGGGGGGCAAAAGGGAAAAATGGGGACATCTGTAACAGAATACGCAATAAAAAAGAGAAAGAAATAAATAAAAATATAAAGGCAAGGAATGAAATTGGAAAAGGGGTAAGTCCTGCTCCCATTAATAAAAAAGAAAAAAAAAAAAGAAGAATGGTCTGGCCTGTGATGTCTGCTTTAAGCAAGAGTTGAGTTTTTCTCGTTTTCTTTTGCTCCAAAAAACAAACTTGTGTTCATAGTCAACAGTGTGGTATTTTCTAGCCAACAAAAACCGACCAACTACTGGATTCTAGAAGGAAAGTCTCTAATGATGATGAAGAAACTGCTGCTTTTCAATGTTTAATGTGGGGATTGGAAACTATCCACTCCTTATTTTACACAGTGTCTTTAATGGTTTACTGCTGCAAATGATGCCTTTTAGAGCAAGGAGGGAAAGAGAAAAGAGAAGCACTGCAATGTCGGGCCAGTATCCTGTGTACTCTCGCCAACGCAGAGCTACCCGCTGACCCTGAAACAAGTGCATCTGTTTTTATTTCGACTCCATGGGGCTGGAGGTCTCCTACTTAGCCCCTCAGAGTCCTCTTCACCCTGCTCCCCTCTCCTTGGTGTGCCAGGAAGTTGGACTTGGACTGTAGGAATGGGCCCTATTCCCTCTCTTACCCAGCTGGGTTGAGTATGGGAGCACCAATTAAAAACCTGGACGGAGAGAGGAGACAGATGTTCAGAATGTATCCTCCCAGCTTTCTTCCTAGAAGCAGTGTGGGCCGGTGGCCAGATCGTCTGAATTCAAGCTGGCCATCTCATCAAGCGTCCTTCTCCTAGCTCCTTGTCACTCTGGGCTCTGCTGCTGGCCTTATCACGTTGTCCCTGGAGGTTAGGAGGCACGGTGACTGCATTCCCCTGTTGGTACTAACCCCAGCGCCCAGCAATCCTGTACTTCCCTTCTTTTGACTCTGTTTTTATAAACAGTCATTTTGTTAAACTCTCTAATTTGAAAGGTAGGATCCTGAGTAATTCACGTTTTTTTTTTTTAAATTTTAAAATTAGAAGGTAATTTTTTGAATCAAGATTACCCAACATATCCCATTTCAGCTTTACTTGAAAATTATATGCATTCCATTGCATGGAATGCATAATATCTTTGATAATATTTAGAGCTTATAGATTACCATAAAATAATCTATGATCATAAAGCAATCTAATTCATAATATGGACTTGGGCTATTGAGTATGTTATCTTAATAATGTATCATTATTTGATGAAATTTTCTCTAAATTTGAAGAAAATTATTATATTGAGAACAATGACTAGAAGGTAGGAAGAGAAAAAAAATAAGGAATGGCTTATCTTTTCTCTGTTATTACTGACTTCTGAAAAAAAACAAAAAGAAATTACATGAGAAAGGAAAGGGAGCTGAATTCATATTCATTTAACAATTGAGCCTTTACAAAATCTTTTCAACATGCATCATCTCCGTTCTTACAATTTGAGAGAAAGGCATTCTAATTGCCTCCATTTAAAACACGGAGATGCTAAGGAGGAGTTGACTGAGGCAGTAGCATCAGCCTCTGGTCTTATATTCATGCCTGTTTACTACAGACAAGAGCTCTAAGTATTTTGTTATTCCTGTTTGATTTGGGCTAAATTCTGTTTTAGCATGTTTTATACACTTGTTTTCAAGGACACATCACCAATTAAAATCATTGTTCCAGGTACAGAAAATTATAAAATATATTTGTGTTATGAATATCAATCATAGCTGTTAAAAATGACGTATATTTTTTAGAAAGGTATGTTGAACCATTCTAGCAAAGTTTTTAGTGGGAAAGATTAAGTAATATAGAAAATATTACAACAATTAACCATTAGCTTTGAATAAATCCCTAAAGGAAAAACAGTGAGCTACATTGTTTAATAAAACCTACACTTTAAGTTATTTTAAATTTCTAAAATGTATCATTTTGAGTATAAGACTTAGTTCCTTTTCATATAATATCAAAGGTGTCTCTGTGTACTGTCAGGACATAATACTTCTGGAATACTATTAATCAGACTGAAGAAAGTAAAAATCGATTTATGAAATTGTCCGGACCCAAAAGGAAGGGTAGGCATTAACGTCTCACGTGCTAAATTGGATACCTTAAGATACAGTGCATCTTCAGTACTTGACCTTAAGTGTCAGGAATAGAATACACTATTTCTCCCTTTATAAGCAATACTTTTGAGAGGCGTTTCTTACCAACATTATTTTGTGCTGCAAGGTGAAAATGATGAATACATTAAAACATTAACTATACCACTAATTAAAAATATAATCAATCTGTTTATATACATATGTTCTTTTACTACTAGACCCCACCAATCCAACTTCTAGATTTAAACTGACCACCAGCATGATGCCATGGCATCATTTACTTTATTTAAATCTAGCTTTTAATTTCTTCCAGCATCACTGAGTTGATAGCAAGCGTCTTTAATGTCCGCAATCAAAGCACATGTTTAGATTTTTGTTTCTTTTATGTTATGATTGCACAGATTTTTATTCATCTAGATTATATGACTTCTCAACTAATCCCAGGTATTCACTGGTAATGCTCTCAAGGCAAAGAGCACAAGAACAACGTTAGCTTCAAATATTCACCTAAAATTTGACCACGTGAATGCTGCTTGACCAAGTACCATTGGCGATGTCACTCTGAAAATACCAGAAACATCCTGTCCCTGCCCAGTGGAGGGTTTTAAGGGAATCACATTCTGATTTATTGTGGTGTGGATACTTATTCCATTTTAAAAGCTTTTAGAACAATATAAAACTAGCAGCATAGTGGAATGTATTGTACAGTAGGGAAGAAATGGGGTTTCAAAATAAGAAAGCCATTCATTTAACTTCTATTTAAAGTCTTTTTTACTCACTGGGAGCCTTGGTTTTCTTATAATTAATTGGGTATTAAAATGCTTTCCATTGAAGATGTCTTGAGTTTAAAATAACTGTATACAAATATTTGGTTCATAGTAGGTTTCCATTCCTTGATGTGATGTTATACAAATAGTTCATAGATGTCCGTCAGTCAGGGACTTCCTTGCATCTGTCCCCTTCCTTTCATTTATCAACCTTACCAATATGCCAGACAATAAAACCTTTTTAGATGACAAAATGCTTTTATTATATACATAACAAAAATTTTTGCTATTCATTTAGCAACCATATTTTGTCATGGTTATCAGGAAAAAATGAGAGAGAGAGAGAAAGAGAGAGAGAGAGAGAGAGAGAGAGAGAGAGAGAGAGAGAGAGAGAGAGAGAGAGAGAGAGAGAGGGAGAACACGAACCTGCTTTTGGTTGTTTGCTTTGTTCAAAATAATAGATACAGAAACATTTGAACAATAGTGATTAGAAGAAAGGTCTGGGTTATATAGTTCAAATTACTTTGAAAATTTCTGATAGAACTCAAAAGATGAGAACAAGTAAGTTGGAAATTAGGAAAATATTTTTTAAACTTTCGGCAAAAATGAAGCCCAATATTCCAGTACATTCCCTGCCAGACTATTTTCTATCTAAGACCATAAAGAAATGAGTTTAAGTGAAAACACAGATCCAAATGAGAATCACATTAATAGCAAGGTGATTCCCAGTAATTTCCTATGGACATAAAGATGGTTATTTTAGTGAATTTGGAGAGGATATTTAATCTAATATAATTTAAATTTAGGTAATAAAGTACATAATATTACGATCATCCCGATCAGGTGCAGACTAAGGAAAAATATGGTTACTTTAGGAAAATAAAATAAGAATACAGGGTACAGATGATGTGTTGTAGAACTATACACCTTAAGCCTGTATAATTGTGTTAATCAGTGTCACCCCAGTGAAGTCAATAAAAAGGGACAATAAATAGACAAATAAAAGAAGTCAACTGTTGAAGAACCAACTGGAAGAATGGTTCTTCTAAGTGAAAGATAAGAGTACAGAGAAGAGATATGTTAACAAGAAATAATGTATTTTCACGAGCAGAAGTATTTGTATTTAATTGTCAGCTAATTTGTCCAAGACCTCAGACAAGCCAGGGTCATTGAAACCATCAAAACTATTCAGAATCAAGAAATAGAAGTAATTATTTTAATCTTGGAAATTCTCTCATGTTCTAATAATGCAGTTCTATTTGTTTGATGTTTGCATTCTCCCACTAAAGGGCAGAGAATGTATAAGAACCACATGTATTTTGTACATTATAAAGTAAATATATCAACTAGCACGGTGCTAGGCACGTAGTGTTTGCCAATCGGTATGTGGCGAATGGCCAATGTATAAATGAATGGCTGCGTGAATGATAGAAAAAAATATCTGTTTTAATGTAGGAAAAGTTACCAAAATTTAGTAAGGAAATAGGTAGGATATTATTTTAGTTCCTGAAATCTGTTCTTCCTATTACTACGTTCTCAGTTTAGCAGACTAATTGGATGGTGTAATAGCCTGAGTGTACCAAAACCAAATAAACCAGCAAGTGGAAAACTGTGCTGACTGATGACAAGGCAATTATTTCAAGTTATTATTAATAAAAAGTGTTTTTGTTTAAAGTTATTTCCTGATTATACACCCCTCAATATTTGAATCTGACACTTGATACTCCACGTATGAGTTTCACTCAGTAAGAAAACATTCTAAAGCTTATTAAAATTGCTACACTTGACTCTCCTCTCTCAAGAGAAATATAAAGACTAATTATTTATAATTGAAGTTAGACTGATTAGTTAGTGTGGCTTGTTCCTATGACTAATTAATGAGTGAATGGCCTGTCCTTATCCTTTGATTTGTTGCTGATTAATAAATCAATAAAATATTACTGGTAGGGAAAAAAAAGAACAGGAACAAACTCCAATAATGAGATGATGGCTTCCCTTTTTCACTTTCTGAATATGTGCAGTCTCAAAAATAAAAAATCCACATCTTGAATAAAATTAGCTGAGACCGTGGCTAAATTTTTGAAGGAGAACTAGAATTGATGACTCACAAAGAGTAAATTATTCGCTCACAAAGATTAACTTACTCACTCACCCCTGGAGCATGAAACTCCAGAGTAGGGATGCAGCCATTGCAGTTGAAACTCGTCAAAGCCTTACTGCCTTGTGTTTCATTTCTTAATAAACAGAAATTTCAAACTTCAGGTTTGTTTTTTCTAGGTCAGTTCTTTAGAAAGTGCCTCAGTCTGGTGTGCATGCGGATGACGTGTCTAAGATAAAATGCTGTGGAGATTTTGAGTCACTCAGTCTAAGAATATCACAGTCATGACAAAGATGCTACGTAATGCAGGCAAAAATCAGTCACTTCTGTGCCTTTCATGCTGTTTGGATAGATCAGCTCCAAAGGGAAGAATTGGGGGCTTCACAGATGACTTCTAAAGCTTCAGCCCCTTTGGTGCCTCTTTCTGCCAGGAGTGAGTGTGTGTTGGGGGCATCATTACTATTTAAATAGCTGGAAATGAGCCATATGCAGAGTGCAGAGCTAGCGTTACAGTAGAAATAGAAAAGGCATCAGCCTTCCCTTGGTGCGCACTTGGCAGGTCACCGTCAGAACTGGTTTGAGAGAGACACACAAGCTGCCTCTCTGGCTCCACATCTGTGCTGCCTCACTCTCCACATGACTCTCCTGGTCTCTTACTGGGAGTCAGGAAATGTGTCCCTCTCCCTGCATCTCTCCTTGACTTCATCCCTCCAGAATTATCCTGTTCTTATGCAACATCAACTACCACTTCAAAGACTAAGCAGTACATAGTCTAAGGGAGTGGGTTGGATGTTCTGAGCCTATTGGAAAGTACAACATTTGAAGACAGAGAAGCACCATTTGGCCCAGTTTATCAAGTGTTGCCTTGATCATCCTTAGGACCTTTGGTAAAGGCTAGGTCTTCGCCATCTATTTAGTAAGTTGAGTTGTTGATAGGATTTTTTTTTTACAGCTTTATTGAAGTATAATTGATACACAAAATCTGCACATATTTAAGGTATACATACAATTTGGTGAGTTTGCACATATGCGTACACCAGTGATACCATCACCACAATGAAGGTGATAAACATATCTATCACCTGTAGAAGTTGCTGGAGATCTGCTGCCCACCATAATGGCTGCATTTAACAATAAAGTTTTGTGCACTTAAAAATTTAAGAGAGTATATTTCATGTTTTTAGAGAGCAGAAAAAGGAGAAAGAGAGGGAGGGAAACATCACTGGGTGGTTGCCTCTCACTCGGCGCCCCCAATTGGGGACCTGACGTGCACCCTAGTCACGTGCCCTACTTTGAATCGAACCAGCGACACTTGGCTCGCAGGCCGACGCTCAATCCACTGAGCCACAGCAGCTTCTTTATTTTTGACATTGACACAGATGTTCTCATTTCCCCTCTTCACCCGCCTCCACCTTCCTTCTGGCCCTCACGACACTGTTTGTGTCTGTGGGTCACGCATATATGTTCTCTGGCTGATCCCTTCGCCTTTCATCCAGTGTCCCCGGACCCTCTGACAGCTCTCAGTCTGTTCCGTGAGTCTATGCCCCTTTTTCTATTTTGTTTGTCGGTTTATTTTGTGCTTTAGTTTCCACATAAGAGAGAGATGATATGGCATTTGTCCAGGGACAAGTTATTAGTTATATACTATATACAGCTTGCCCCTGGCTGGTTTGGCTCAGTGGATTGAGCGTCGGCCTGCGAGCTAAGTGTCGCTGGTTCGATCTTCCAGTCAGGGCACATCAGAGAAGGAAAACTCTGACTCCAAAAAACCTCCGCCGCCTTGCGGCATACCTCTTCAGGGGAAAGGCTAAGGGAGTAAACCCCGACAGAAAATCCGGAGCCGGAGTCCCTAAGGCGGTTTGACGTTGTAGTCAACACCGGCAACTCCTGCGGCGCACCTGAAGCCAAGCTGTATTGACTCCGTCTTTCCCTTGGACCCTTCAGCTGCGAAGAGAGGGGGGGTCTGCTGCATGGGCAACAGCAGACCCTCCATATCACCCTGCCCAGGCTCTGTAGCTTCAGCTTCACTGGAGAGGACACTCCAGCGTCATCGCAAGATGTCGATTCAACACGGGAGGAGACAGATACCGTGTCACTCCCGAGTCGGACTGCACGGCCATTCTCGGCGGTGCAGATAGACTCTTAAGAAGCTACACCATCGTCTCTCGAGACGGACGGCTGCCGATACCAATATTTCATGTTAAGGGTTCTGACCACAGAAACAAAAATAAACAAAAAAGAGAACACAGATTCATACAATCTTGGGTAGTGTCTTCAAAAATCATGTGCTTCCAGATGACCCCTAACGCAGTGAGCATCTGTTTCACATGATACACACTGCTAGTTGGTGACAAATTTTAAATTATCAGATCCTCTGATTTTCATCTATGCTGTGTGATCTACTTATTGAAGATAGTTTACTATCTGAGTGTCTTTTTAAAAAAGAAACAAGTTTTATGTTAAACTGTAATATTTTCATTTGAAAAAGATATTTTGATCTTAAAAATTATTTATTTTCAGAATCTTAGTGTAGTTGAATAAGGAGTCTGGCAGGCACCGTAGCAATTCGCAGAGTTTATAAATCTGATACGGTTTTTGCAAGTTCCACAAACAAGAAAAAAACATATAGAGGCAAATCATTCTATTTCATAGTCATTCTGTGACTAGTGATTTTAATATACTTTATTGATAAACTTGAAAATATCTAAAATTAGTCCGTATATATCCTATGGTTTAGCTCAGTTCTGAACATACATGTTTATGTTACATAAGTATATATATATAATCCCTGAAAGTTCTTCCCTCAGCAGCAGTTCTATAACTTTAAAATAGTTACTAATAATTTGTGCTGTTAGGTTTAAATAAGTCTCTCTGATTCTATAGGTTTTTGTCTCACATTTACAATATGTATAGTTTTATATTTGGCCCTTTAATCCTGAAATGGTGACATGGCTCACCATACCTATTCAAGCTTCTGCTAGTATGTATTCAAAGCACCTTTACGGAACTGTAATATTTTACTATGTAAAAATTCCTGTAAGAATTTATATAAATCCACACAGACATAGACCCAGGCACAAAACTGTAAGTAAAATATGGACAGTACAGACAGCAACAAAAGGACCTACAGGGAAACATTATGAAGCAAAAATGGCAACATTCAAAATACAGCGTTAAAGAACTCATGTCTCCTTCTGAAAACAAAAGACAAAAAACAGAAAAACCCAAGAACTAACCAGTTTTAGACTGGCGATAGCCATTGATTTTCCATCAAGGAAATGATTGATTTAGGAAATTGTATTTGAAATATAGACTTTTTAAAAAGATTTTTTTTTTACTTTAGCAACAAACTTACACCCCTTTCAAAATTACCTGGGGGGAATTACTGTCACCCCAACTTAACCCCGCATGTTTTTAGGTATCTAAGATGAAAGTCGGCTTCATGCAGAGTAACTGGGTCTTTAATTTTTACGCGACTTTATGTGCAGTATTAGATGTGTACCACTTTCATGATAAAATCAGTTAATACATTTTATTTGTATTGTTTGAAGGACAGACCCTCGGGTTTTTTATGGGTTAAAATTTGTTCATGTTAGCGAGGCCTACATCTGAACTGACACACGAACATGTGCTTTGTTTGTCTTTCTTTGCTTCCGAAGCAACGTTGAGCCCTGGCTGCCGTGGCTCAGTGGATTGAGCGTCGGCCTGCGACCCAAGTGTCGTTGGTTCGATTCCCAGTCAGGGCACATGACTAGGTTGCACGTCAGGTCCCCAGTCGGGGGCGCGAGTGAGAGGCAGCCACACAGTGATGTTTTTCTTCCTCTCTTTCTCCTTTCCCCTCTCTCTAAAAATAAAAATACAAATAAAATAAATAATTTAAACAAAAACAAAGCGACATTGAAATTCTACTTTATTTTCTTTCACATACTGCGTGCCACCGTTAAAGTAAAACATGGAGTATGTGGGTTCACATGAAGATGGTCCGTTAGCTCTGCGTGATTTAGCCTTCTTACCTTTGCACAATATTTCACAGAAATGAGACGGTTGTCGGGGTTAGACAAGTGACGTATGACCGTGGAAAAGAACATTGATGCAGGCTCACCTCCCTGCGGCCCCCCAGGGCAGCAGTATACTCGCCCCCCTTACCCCAATCTCCTCTATTCTGATAAACAGACTTCTCAGCCTTGCAATGCCTGGCAGCAATAGCAGCCCCGTTTTCCTGAGGAGGTCATTGGGAGGGTTATTTGAGTGGTTGGATAGGTATAGACTATAGCCAGTGGGGGAAACTGCATGAAGAGTACATACGCAGCTTTTCCTTAAGAGATTTCATCAGACTTGGGAGCTCCTCCCTCTCTTCTGACTATCTCTCAAATGGGGATGCCTGCGAGGGGGGAGATATTTCAGGGAAAATGAAAAAAATATCTCATTCAACTGTCTCCTTCCAATCATCCTCTGTGTCAAGTGCTTTCATGTGATGTACCACTCAAGTCTTACGCACTCTTAGGAGAAGAGAACCATGCCATTGGGGACGGGGAAGCTCTGAAACTTGAAGAGGTTAAGTAACTCACCCAGATTGCACCCTTCATAGATTGCAAAGCAGCTTTAGAATTCAGATATTGTAAGTTCAGAGCGCATGGGTTCACTAATCTTGCAATGTTTTTTGACAACACATTTCAAGTATCTATTGAAAAATGAAACAGTTTGGGCCTTTCAAAACACTAACAGATCTGATCTCTGGGGGAGGAGGAGGAGGTGAGAGTGATGTATCTGAGAACAGAACCTTCTGGCATCTTGAGGAGCACACAACAGCCACGCCACCTGCAATGTTTTCTTCTGTTTGCAGGGCCCTGTTCGCTGTCCCTGGTGCTGACTGCCTCACCCGGACAATTCAGAATTGCTTTAAATTCTTTTTCCACTGGATTATTTCTGTCCCTATGTTTATATTTAAAATAGTGCTTTAAATAATGGCTTTTTTTAATTAAAATAAACCTGTAATATAGAAAAGAAATTTTCTTTACTAAAATGTTTTAGTCCGTTAATTTTACAATACAACTCCATTTTGGATAAACTTGGTTTATTTAGAAAATTATATTTTAGGCGCTGACACAAAAATTCTAGAGATTATACCTTTGAATTTGACTTTTATAAAAGATTTCTAGTTGATTCTGTCCGTAACCAAAAAACAAAATCATCTATAAGTATTCGTTGGGGTATAAGTCATAGTCTAGTGAATTCAAAGTTCTGTGAAACCCAAATAATACTTCAGTGCCATCTATAAATGTGCACCCTTAAGGACACAGACTGTGCACGACCACAGCCTTGACCCTTGAGGACTTTTCTGAGTATGAGCATTAATTACTCAGAGTAATCAATCTCATTGAAAGATAACCAAAAATATTCCAGAACTTAGCAGAGTATTTTTTAATATTATCAAGGGTCATTTGTTTGTTTTCTGTGTGTGTGTGTGAGAGAGAGAGAGAGAAAGAAGAGAGAGAGAGAAAGGAAAGGGAGAAATTAAATCATCTTATAGCAATGCAAGAAAACATAAATTTTCCCATACAATTGACTGAGTTGAATGATGAACATTGTGAAGATTTCAACAGGGGTGAAGAAAAGGCAGATAAAATGATTATGAAATAATGAAATAAGAACATAATATAGTTGGGAAATACAGACTACCCCCAACATGTCTAAGATACAGGGCTCTTACAGATAAAAACAAAATACTCATTACAGAGAATTCTTGGTTTCTCTTCAGCACATTGTGTTCTGTATCCTAATACTAAGTTGCTTAGTTGGTATGGCTGCCACTGTCTCCCTTTCAGTGGGACTAATCTGACCCACTTGTGATGGTGTTGAGGCTGTCTAATGGTCAATGGTGTCCTTCACTGACTCAAGGTGAAAGATGAAAGTGTGCTCCATGCTGTAGTCCTGTGGAAAGCTGGAGAAACGCCCTTGGAAAACAATGAATTTCATCAAGTAGTGGGGAACAAGGGCTCATTTCTAAATACCTGATTCTCTACATCTAAATTGCCATTCTCACACTAATTCCACATCAGCAGAGTTGTTGATATGCATATAAAAGTATTGTTTTTTAAGAGTGAAACTCCAGTACATGTCCAACTCTATTGGCAAACCTCAATATTAAAAATAAACTTTATTTTTTTTAAGGATGTTTTCATGGTAGCCACAAATCTCAGTATACTTTTCTAGGCATAAGCCTTGGCTATTGACCAACATTTTTGTACTCTGCAGCAGAGTTAAATATCATGGAAACATTAGTGTTTAAAATTAAATAGAAGGACTTGTAAAACATCTTTTACTTAACCTAGCGACACTCATATTTTCCTTTGTCTACATAATGGCACTCAAAATCAGTCAACTGTCAGATTACTTTTTAAAAAAAATAATTTATTTATTTGTTTACTTATTTTTATTTTTAGAGAGAGGGGAAAGGAGAAAGAGAGGGAGAGAAACATCTCTGTGTGGTTGCCTCTCACTTGCGCCCCCAACTGGGGACCTGACGTGCAACCGAGTCATGTGCCCTGACTGGGAATCGAACCAGCGACACTTGGCTCCCAGGCCGACACTCAATCCACTGAGCCACAGCAGCCAGGGCCTTGTCAGATTACTTTTAGCAACTTTATCAGAATATGTGCACTGTTGCATGATGGAATTTAAATCATGTGACTGACTAATACGACTCTTCTGGTTTGTAATGCACACGAAAGGCACAATCAACATTTATTGTATCAATGCATATTGAACCTGATATAGCGCTATGGAAAGCTGTTCAAATTGTACAATCAGGTGCGTTAAGAATCAACACTGGTATTTTAAAAATGCTCTTGTCCCCTATGTATGCAATTACTCATCCAGTTCCTGTGCCCTCTCTTCATGTTCTTCTTCAATCTGTAATTTCTTTGGATTTTTATACAGTTCACAGATAGTCCTGCAATAAATGGGCTAAAGTATATTGTCCCAGGAACCCCAGGAGAAATCACATTAATATCAGTAATATAATTAAACATTCATGTAAGAGATTATTCTTATGTCATTGACTTCTCTGCTCCCGTCCAACACGTTTTAATGACAATATTGTACTATTATGTGAAAGCATCTGCTGTTTTGATGCACAATCCATTTGCCACTCCTTCCTTCCCCTCCCAGGAACATCCGGTCTAAGGTTACAGAAAATCTGCTCAGTTTGATAATGTCAGCCCATCACAGTTCACTTCAGTAAAGCAGGCATCAAATCAGATGATGCGTGTCACACATGCATAAATGTTATATACATGCAAAGCAAATTTTAAGCCATAAATGCATAGAATTTTCTGATTTGTAAATGTGAACTAGATTTTTAAATTTTGTCTGGAAGAAGACATTGATGAAAAATAATGCATAGTTCCCATTGTCAACTTACTTGAAAATGATTTTTACAAAATATTTTGCATTAGAAAATGTCTTCTCCTTGAAGTTATTATCATAACAACAAAAAGTAATCATTTACTAAAAATAAACATTTCCAGTGAGGACATAGTCAGCTGTATAAACATCATACTGAATTAGGATTTCTATAAAAATAAAATTAACCCATCCATTTCCCCAGGGGCACTTCAAGGTAATTCTAAGCCATCATAAGCTGAAAATCATTACAGAATTGAACTTCGCCACTAGATAAGTGATTCTGACAAAATTGCCACTTTAGGGAATTGATCAGGATGAATGTCATTCCAAGAAAGGACTCTCCTAGTGAAAATGGAAAATATTTTCACTTGGAAGAAACTTTGTGAAATTGTTTAATGTTCCAGTATAGCAATAACTTCCTTATTCAATACTTTTCTAACCTTGTTAAATACCTGGGCAAAATGCTTTCTGTGTAGAAGGCACTTGATAAATGTTTGTTCAACTGAATTGAATTCAGACAAAAGACCAAAGGCATTTGGGAGAAAGTGGCTCTCAATTTCTTACCCTGTCCTCTGCCTGCTACTTGTGTGTATAAAGGGTATTTTATTTTTCCATTTAGTATAGGTACTGCCTTAGTTTGAGTCCCCCCAAAAGCAGACCCTTGCGGAGGATTCAGGTGAGGTGGTTTATTTGGGGGTGGAGGGGAACACTGTAGGAGTGGGCTGAGATAAAGCCGCATCATTAAAGCAGCAGCTCCTGAGGGCAGCAGCGCCTCATGCCCCAGGATGCTGTCCAGGGCCCAGGACTAGTGTGACACGGACCCTAGTGCTCTCCCAGCCGGAAGGCCGCTGCTGGGGCATCCGTACGTGCACTCCCATCAGCGTGAGGGCTGCTCCTAGGAGGGCTGATTCCCCGGCTCTTCCAGGCTGCTGGGCAGATGCAGAGCGATTCCCAGTGACTAGACAGAGTCTGTAGGAGAGAAGCGCAGGTGCTGGCTGGCTCTCCAGAGCCGGGTCATGGCCATGTGCCGGTAAAGGTGTGGGGACTAGAGCGGGGGACCACAGCACCGGTGGCACTGCCATCAGTCCCGGACCGTTCCTCCGGACCGTTTAAAAACCCTGTGGAGTAATAGCTAGAGAGGGTTATTTATTTTAAACGTCGCTGTATCATGGCAGAACCATTTTCCGATATTGTGGCTGAAGAGTTACTTCAAACACCTGCCTTAAAGCCTGCTGCCACTGCCTCAGAAGCAAGTGCGGGTCACACATGGCAGCCGGGGCCAGGCCGACCTCAAAGCCAAGGCAGGTCTGACCCAAGAGACCCATCCCGTCCCCTTCGCTCCTCCTGCACAGAACCCTGCTTATTATTGACTCCCCCCAAATCTGATTTTATTTTATTTTTTTGTGATAGGTAGTTTTTCTTTTTTAAAAAATTGTTCTATTACAGTTGTCCCACTTTTTCCTATTGCTCTCCCCCATCCTGCCCACCTCCTGCCTCTCCCACGGTCAGTCCCCACCCCATTGTCCGTGTCCGTGGGCCATTCATGCTAGGACAGCCTCCCACTCTGGAGCAAACGCCCCAAATCCCAGGCTACCCCGTGAAGGTCATTTCATAAAATAGCACTTTTGTTACATCGTATTATGTAGAAATGGGGTGTATACTAGAGTTGTTTTATAAAAGATTGGTTTCTATCATCAACCGTTTCATTGAAAATCTGACCTGGAATGAGTCGTCTATAAAACGTGCAGAATAAAACTTGCGGAAGGCTGTTGTGACGTTTTCTCAGGCTTGTAAAACTGGGTCATGCACTTCGACAGTTTTAATATTGTTCAAACATCTTATCAAAAGAGCCTGAATCATCCTCAGGACTGCATTTTAATTTGATATTTAGGGACTTTCATTTTGAACTTTCCTTCCACGCTTTGATCTTTTATTTAAAAGTGTGAGAAAACTTGACCTGTTGTTCCTCTTTACAGTGAATCACGGGAGAGTCCACATCAATTTTCCACATTGGTAGAGAGGAGGCAGTTGAAAGGTCACTGTTAGAATAAGAAGCCTGAAACGTTTCTAATTATATCAAAACAAAAAACTAACATATCTGAATCTGTGCACCGTTCCAGCAGAGCATTAGCTTATGGCTTCAGTATTTATATTCAGTGCCTTATAACTCTTCATACCAATCAGGGACTAGTTATTTTTATTGTATTTTTTGCTTAGAGAAACTGAAGCTTAAGGAACTTAAAAATCTCTTGAAGGGAAGAGCCAGGACTCAAACCCACATTTTTCTATAAGAACTTACGCTTTAAAGCATTTCACTCTCCCGTTGCTTGAAATAGTGTGTCTGTGTAAATAAATAAATATACAAGCATATACACAAAGTTAATCGATGGTGGAAAATGTTACAGCAGTGGTTACCTCTGGGTGGGGGCGGGGAGATTGACTGGGAAGGAGTCTGACATAGTGGAAATATTGTATCTCAAAAGGCACACAGTTCCGTAGATTATACAGGTGTATGCATTTGTCAGAATACAACCAGTGCTAACATGTATGATCAGTGTGTTGGACTGAAGGCAAATTTTACAGGCACATCTTCTCCAGGTGTACTTCTCCTTCTCCCCTGTCTAGCCATGGCATCTGACTAAAAAGGCCAGTTGCTCCTCTCATCCTACCTCCCAGTCCACCGGACAGGTCAAAATCCAGCCCAGCTTGTCAGAATCCTCCCCAAGGACTTTCACAACTTGGGCGAAGAGGTGTAAAAACTTACTTTTTTTCCCTAGTGACAATTTTGCAAGGACCTGAACCCTACTTTGTGGCAAAGGTGACGAAGGCAACATTTTGAATTCTGTCAGGTTGGTGCAAAAGTAATGTCTGACTCTTTAAAAGAAAGTTTTAGTATTTACTAAATTTGTGCCTCTTCTTATAATTTTTTGATATCACAGTGACTAATTTATACCTTATATTTTCAGATTATCGAAGTATTGTTCATAATCATCCGCAATATTTGCACCCATGTTTGTCCCATCTAAAGACTACGTTAGAAATGTTTTATTCTATGAGTGTCATAAAGGTGCCAATGCAGGTACAGCAGCAAAATCTGTTCAGAGCGCTTATGGGGACGATGCAGTGACTGGAAGAAGTTGCAAGAAGTGGTTTTCCCCTTTCCAAAGTTGGGATTTCAGTTTGAAAAATGAGCCAAAAGAGGGTCGTCCAAAAAAATTTGATTCAGAAGCCTTGGGAGATGTCGCAGAAAATCCCACCATTACCTCTAGGGAACTTGCAGAACAATGTAACGTAGCCCACACAACCGAGCTACGCCAACTGAAAAGGATCGGGAAGGTGTCAGTAGTTGGAAAATGGGTCCCACACGAACTGTCTCCAGAGAATCTGCAACAGCGTGTTGCTTGTTGTGAGTCATTGCTTCCGTGACACCTTCAGGCACCATTTTTAGGTCGGCTTGTTACAGGTGCTGAGAAGTGGATCCTTTACCATAACATTAAACGCTGCCGATCATGGATCAGTCGAGGAGGAAGAAGAGTTCAACAACCAAGAGGAGGACTTCATCCAAAGAAGATCATGTTGAGTGTGTGGTGGGATATGGAAGGAATTGTCCATTACGAACTGTTAGACAACAATCCAACAATTACTGCTCATCTTGACTGTGAACAACTTTGTTGTTTCAAAGCAGCTTTGAACCAAAAGCGACCCTCCTCAGTCAACAGAAGGGGTGTCATCTTCCATCACGATAATGCTCATCCCCACACAGCTCGACTCACCAAGAATTTCTTGAAAGTGTTGCTTGGGAAATATTGCTTCATCCTCCATATTCTCCTGACCTTGCTCCTTCCGATTATCACTTGTTTCAGGGACCACAGGACCATTTTGATGGTCTCAGGTTGACATCAAGAGAAGAGGTTGAAAATGAGTTGGATTCATATTTTGCTTCAAAACCTAAAGGATTTTACAAGCGTGGCATTTATAAGCTAGTTGACAGATGGAATGAGGTTCTAGAAAGCAAAGGAGGTTATGTTAATGAATAAATATTTTCATATTCATGGGCTTTTTCATTTTTAAAATAGACCTCAAAATTGGACATTATTTTTGCACCAACGTTATATTATCAACAAATGGATAAAAGGCTTAAATGTAAGTCACAAAACCATAAAAATCCTAGAAGAAAACATAGGAGTAAAACCTCAGCTAGCCAACATAGAAATATTTTCAACAATGTTTCTCTTAAGGCACTGGAAACAACGCAGAAAATAAACCAAACTTACATTTAATATTAGTTTATTTAACCAGCTCTGTGTGGGTCGTGGCTACAATACCAGGCAACGCAGTGAAGAAGGATGAGCCCTGTTTAAGGCTGATTCTGTCTACTCTGCCCTTGTGGTTTGCAGGGGTAAACTCGTGAATTCCTCACACCTCCTCCATCTCCTGTGCTTCTCCCACACCTGGGCCCTTTTGCAGTAACTTAAAAATAGTCAACCACTCTTTATTCCACTCTGTGTGCAAGGGAGCATGATGTGCACATGTCATTGTTTCCGTTCCTCTAAAAAACAAAGGATTGCTAAATAAACACAAATCGCTCATTGTTGCAAACCTTTCCGATTTTATAAGCATGGGAGCTGGGATAGACAAACACAGCATTGGCTCCCTCGGGGTCGCAGGAGAGAAGGAGGCTTCCCAGCTGTTCTGAGAAGTGGCTCTGTTAACTTTCAAAAGTCTCAGGCAAATGTAGTGTGTCCAGAGTCATAACTTTGCATAATTAATGGTGTGATGATTTTTTTTTGCACTCTGGCGTTATTTATAGGAGCTTTCCAAGCATGTTTCAACATACTGTGACCAGTCATATCACAGTTAATGACTTAGCATTTGGTAGTAATGTACCTTTGCATTCTGGCTGATAGTGTGAGTCTCGTGGACCAACTGATAATGTTATAAAAGAACTTATAATGTCAAGACCAGCACTCTCCAAGGATACAGGTTATATTACATTAGATGGAACGAACCTTAGAGAACCTGTAGTCCTGCCTCCTAGTTTTACAGTTGAAGAAACAAGAGCTCAAGAGAGACAGGCTGATTTGCTCAGGGTCACAAAGCCTAATTAGCAGCCAAGCTGAGACTAGATTCCAGGGCTCCTATCCCCTGAGTGTGCTGCTGGGAAGCCACAAACCAACCCATCTTACTATTCGGACTTCTGCCTCGTCAACGGATATTGTAGTTGCCAGGTATACTTTGTCCTTCTTAAGAACTTACAACTCTGTCAAAACAAAATTTCACATAATCCAATGATTTTTCTGGCTTTGGCCTCATACAGCACATGTATAAGATGTTGAGCCTTGATGAAAATCTTAAAGGACTAAGGGTGAAACCCAGCACATCCAAGCTTCTAATGACATGTAGATAGGTCCAAATCAAGATATACAAAATTATTTTGTAATCATTTACATTTTCTACCTGTATCATTATTTAAAGCACAATTATGGGAAAAGCACGAGCATGGGACTGAGTAGACCAGATTCAAGTGTCATCCAGAGCGCTGCTGAAGGCTTAGTCTGCTCTTCAAATGAAGGGATGAAAAACGATACAGACTATATAAAGCCTATAGTGTACTGCTTAGCACAGAGTTAATAAAAATATAGTAAAATGTAATAATTGTTTTTTACCCTATGTAAGATATTTTCACCCTTGAATATTGTGATTAAAGAGATTATATAAATAATCTATTTAAAAACAAAAAATATTTTTCTATTAATAAGACAAATGCTTGCCGAGTGCTGGTCTATTTCAAGAACTGGTTAGACTGGCAGTACATTCATGAACAGAAGAGGAAAAGATTTCTATTCTGATGGAGCAGTGTACTAGTGGGTGGTTAGTGAAGTCAGGGAGGCAATTAAAAACGAATATAGCATCGGCCTGTGAACCTAGTGTCGCTGGTTCGATTCCCCGTCAGGGCACATGATTAGGTTGCACGTCAGGTCCCCAGTTGGGGGCGTGAGTGAGAGGCAGCCACACAGTGATGTTTCTCTCCTTCTGTTTCTCCTTTTCCCTCTCTCTAAAAACAAATAAATAAACAAATAAATTATTTAAAAAAATGAATATAAATACATTATAAATGCATATATCAATATACACAGCTGATAATTAGTATTAAATATGTATTGGACAATTGTTACTTATCTAATTTGTCAAGTTTTTTTTCCATATGATGAAAAATAACAAGGTTTTGCTTTGATTTTCATTTACCTTTGGGACAACCAATATTTTTTGAAAATTGATTTAAAATATTACATATATAATGTGAGTAATTACTAACTGTGATTTACTATTATGGAAACTAAAATAGACAATTTAAAGGTTTCTGATAATTTTTCTGTTTTATTTGAATATGATACCTGTGCTGATGTGTACAATGAAAACCTCTTCCTACTTGGGGACTCTGTCTTGATCTATTAGCAGCTTGTGTTCAGTTTAAAAGATAGAAGCTGATTTAATGGCAGATCATCACACAAATTGTGATATTTCTCAAATTTTCATATTCATGTGAAAACATATTTCTCATGCTTGAATTTTATTCATTTTATTTTTATTGTATTCATTATTTTATTTTAAATATTATAATTTAAAAAATCTAAGTTATAAGCATCTGAGACTTCTCTGAGATTCAGTATTGTTGGAAACTAAGAGATTTGTCTTACTGTAGGCCCATAGTAGAAACAATTAGGAATTGAATAGGAGATACAGCTTTGCTGTACTGTCTTCTCCTGCCTTCCTTGTGGCCCATCAGTATTTTATTTAGGGCCACAGAGAGGTTAAGTTCATAGAGAGAACAACAGTCATTAGTGTTCTGCCTATGCCCACATTTTGATTAGGCCTTGTTATTACATCATGTTTTTGCATATCTCTAGGAAGTATTTTGTAGGGTCTTTATTAGGTGGATAATTGTCATTTGCCTTGGATTATACCACACAAGTAGTAGGCTTGGAACTTAGGTATCTGTTATTGGTATTGGAATAAAGCTCACGAATAGAACCCCTCCATTACTGCACAGGAAGCCCAGGTCTCCTCCCCACAGCCACGAACGACTCCCAGATCCTCACATTGCCTTCTCTTTCCTCCCTTACCTGCTCCCTAAGAGGGCTCCCGCATGATCCAATGACTGTAATGGTTTACTGAGTCCAGAAGGGCATAAGTATCCCCAGTTTCAGGCCCTCACCTTCTCCTCCAATCTGGTGGAGAGTAGAAATGCCGGTAACCTTTCAGCCCTGGAATCTGAAACTGGAGACCCGAAGATCGACTTTCTATGTTGCTTCCCCCAGCGTCTGTCACCAATTGCACAAAGGATCCCATAGCTCCTAAGCAAAACCTTGGCTATGATATCAAATAAAGTGGTCAGTTCATTGAAAGTCCCCAACACATAGCAGTTTACTGCGTGACTGAAATAACCTAAAATAGAGATGAGAGCATGTTTAATATAAGATTCTTTTTGAGAATAGCAAATTTCACTATGATTCTGAAAATGTGATGTCTCTCCAGGACTATGTTATCTCTTGACCTATCAAAGACCTACGTTTTGCTAGATGGACTGTGTTTTTTTAAGCCAAGTCATGGAATTTGAAGATTAAATTCTCATTGCCTTGAAGGGAAGGAGAGTAATGCCTCTAGAACTTATATAGTATCAGTTCAAAGTGTGGAAACAGGCACATTGATGGGTATCAATATGTATTTATTGAAGGGAGTAAGGAAGGACAGGACAGAAGAAAGGGAAGAAGGGAGGCTTATTATATACAGGCATGTTAAGAGGGAGAGAGAGGGCTTGAGTTTGGGACTGCTGGCTTCTCACTTCTATTTACAATGCCTATCTTTTTTCTTTAATGCTTAAGTTAAACACCAAGTCATTTATTTTACCAAGAAATGTCTGAGCTGGTACTGTATGCGGATGCTACCGGAGTGACACCAAAAATAAAACGCCCCCTCTTTCGACATATCCAGTCTGGTAAGAGGACAGAGTGCTCTCCAAACTTCCATAAACTGCTGTAAGAATTAGTAAAGCACCCGAGTCAAAGGGTGGAAGGTGTCTGGAAAATGCTAGCAGGGAAAGCATTCCCGGAGAAGAATTGCGTGAGCTCAGTTTGGAATATTGAATAGACAATTGGATGGTCAGGAAAGCTAGAGACGCGGTTCCAGGTGGCAGGGATGGCAGGTGGCAGGGTTGGCAGGTGGCAGGGTTGGACTTACATCTCTGTTGTGAAATTTCTTTAGACCCTTAATTATTTTGGTCTGAGTAAAGGTCGGCTCTGTGTGTCCTAGTGTGTGTTTGTGCCCATATGTGTGTGAGTGTAGCCATTTACATCCACAGTCATGTGTACCACAGGGTGAGGGAGGGAGAAGATAAATTTGAGAAAATGAGAGTGAGGAGGCTGGGTCAATATGAGAATAATGATAATAACAATAAGGACTATATACAGTACCTATGGAGTATCACTCTGTCCCTGAAATTGGTATAAACCTTTCATATACACTGACTCATTCTATTAAAACGTAAACACACACACACACACACACACACACACACACACAGATCTTTGAGATATTTACTGTCATGATCATCTGATGCGGACACAGGTTGGGTACCCTGTCCACATCACGTAGCTAGTAAGCAGCAGAGGCAAGATTTGAACCTGGCAGTCTGGGGGGTGGGGGGGACTTCGATTTTGCATCTGGGTGTCTGGTTAAGCATTGACTAACATCGCTGATTAACACAGTTTGTGGAGGTTGAATTAGAGAGAAGAAAGCTGGCGCCCTGGGACCACAGAATTCTTCCTGAGATGAGACGCAGTAGCTGAGGGTGGAAAGGAGGGGTCCGGGGAAAGACCTTTTAAGAGGTGAACCATTGGGGCGAGATCGCTAACCTCCGCGGAAGGGAGGGCAGGCGGCCGGCCGCTCGTTCCTGTGTCGCGTGGTGCGCGCGTGAGAACAAGGAGATGGCGTCCATCCAAATATAAGAAACTCAGTTTGAGTGTGCTGAGTTTTATTTTCTTACTGAACGGGGTTGGGACACCTAAGGAGGCGACTTGGGCAATTTTAACGAGCGACAAATAGAAGACTTAAGAATATCTTCTTAACAGGTGTAGGTGGAAATACAGGGCAAGTAAAACTGTGAGGAATTTGCATTTCCATTTTTATTTCAGTTATTAAAACGTGTCTATGAAAGATATGCAAAGAGGGAAAATAAAGTCACCTTTGCAGTAAAATGTTCTTATTAATAAAAAATAAACACCTAGCTCTTATCCTAAAGAGGTTGCTCCCAAATGGAGAAAAAATAGTTACAAAATATATTAAACACATATGAGCCTTCAATTCTATGACAGATTTACATAATTTAGCATAACTTGTGGGTAATGATGATGATAAAACCACTAAGCATCTGCTAAGCATTTAAAAAGCATTTCCTTTCCATTAGCACTAGTAGCCAGAAAATAACATACTTTGGCTCAAATTGTCCTTTTAAAAAGCTAGTTTGGAGCCAGCAGAATTTTATCCATTGTTTTATTGAGGGTCATTGCTTCTTTTTTTCCTCTGAAGGTTTCTATAAGCAGAAGCTTTCAGCTGATTGGAAACGAATATTCCATTAATACCCTCATTATTTCGATTGTGGGAAGGTCGGACTTGGAGAAGATTTCATTCATCCCTGTGTGTGGTACAGCCTCAAATTAGGCGAGGCCATGTTCTGGTCCGGAAATGCAGTCTTGTGAAAGCAGGAAACTGTTGCTTCTTATTCTTGTAAGATACTGGAATTGACAGTTTTATTCTAACACAATAAAGATATCGCGTATGATTCCAAGCCCTAATTTTGTCATGTTGTAACCGGTAACCTTTTGTCAAGGAACATATTTGTGTACTTGTTTGTCATTAAGAATTGGGTGATTCCTGTATCTTTTATTTTGGTCTCTGTAGCGTTTTCTCATCAATAGATGTGAAATGATCGCCCAAGTCTGGCTTTATATTGACAGGGCCTGTGTACAATAGCTAAACGTGACCTTGCAGAAGGAAGGACTCTTTATATTGGTGATGAGTTCCTCAATTAAATTCTCCATGGAAAGAAAAAAACTAAGGGATCTTATTACTCTCTCTCTCTCTCTTTTTTTTTTTTACAAAAATAGAAGTATAAAAACATCAGAAAATTGTATGGAGAAAATATTTAGAGGGAATAGCTTTTTAAAAAGGCACTTGGAAAGCTCCTCCTTCACTTCCCCCCAGTAATCACCACACTGTTGCCCATGCCCATGAGTATTTTTTTCTCTCCTTTTTTCTGCTCAATTCCTCTACCCCCAACCCAGACCGTCAGGCCACCCCCAAACGACCGTCCGCCTTCTCTCTATCTGCGAGTCTGTCCCCATTTTCCTTGTTAGTTCATTTTGTTCACTAGATTCCACATGTGAGTGAAGTCAGATGGTTTTTGTCTTTCCCTGACTGGCTTATTTCACTTAGCGTAATCCTCTCTGCGTCCATGCGTACTGTCACCAGAGGGTAAGAGTCCCTTCTTTTTTATGGCTGAGTAGTATCCCATTGTGTAAACGCACTACCCATTCTGACGCAGCGATTCCACTTCTAGGCTGGTATTTTTATTTTTAGTTACTTATTTTAAATATTCTTTTTATTTATTTATTTTTAGAGAGAGGGGAAGGAAGGGGGGGGAAAGAGGGAGAAGAACATCATTGTGTAGTTGTCTCTCATGCGCCCCCCCCCCCCCCCATGAGGGGCCTGGCCTGCAACCCAGGCGTGTACCCTGACTGGGAATCGAACCGGCGACCCTTTGATTCACAGGCTGGCACTCAATTCACTGAGCCACACCAGCCAAGGTTAGGCTGGTAGTTTTAAAACACGACTTCATATAATTCCTTCGTGGTTAAAATTCTGCTAATATATTTATTGCTCTCCTAAATTCAGTCTCTTCGTTTGACTCCTTAGCTCTTTATAACTTAGTCCCATTCTTTCTCACCAGTACTAATGGGTGTTGGTTCCCAAATCTTGCCCATGAGCTGAGGGTTCAGATGCAACCTCATGTCCGGCACCATCCCAGCCTGAAGCAGGCATTGTCTGGGGCTCCCACGCTCCTGTGCTGTGATGTGCGGTCTCCCCCTCTCTGCATCCACGACTTTCTTCCACTCTTCCCAGGCTGAGACATGAAGCAAATTAAGTGAAGTCGAGGAGCTCCTTTGAAAAGGGGATAATTCGTATAATATGGTAAAGTCAGAGCATAGTGGAATGGCAGGTCAAGGGGGTGCCCTCCTCCCACTTGGGAAATTTAAAATAGAATCATCCCGGAAGCACGGTGGATGGTGAGTGCATGAGTGAGGGTGAAATTGAATGAGACAGATGCACGCTGGGACACGATTTGTTCGCATGAGATATGAATGGCGAGGGCCAGTTTTGTCTGAGGTCCCCTGAAATGGCCATGGGATTGTGAGTGACGGTTCTCTGTTTCTTTTATGTCATAGTTTCAAATCTTCTACAATAAGCACGCATTTATTTTAGTATTTTAATGACTCTAACCTTGAAACCAAAAGCCAGTTATGTTCTTTGGCCTCAACATTCTCTTCCTCGTTATTTCCACCCGATGGCTGAAATTCAGTCAGTCACTAAAACCATGGATAAAGCCCGGTTTATAACATGTGCCTTGCCGGCAGAGAGACAGATGGGATGGGGGACAGAGGAGAGAAGACAGGAACAAACTGAAGGAGAATATTCAAAAACGTTACATCGGTTGTGACATCACAAGTGATTTGCATTTTCTTTCTTACACATTTATAATTTAGAAAATTCAGGTATGTGAGTTTCTAAATAACGAGAACATGGAGTTTACGTAAAGATCGTGTTGATGAGTAGCTATCAATGAAACTAACCAGGAGAGGGCAGAACACGGGTGCGCGGAATATCCAAAGGGTCACCATCTGGACTGGTGGGCGCACAGAGATGCTGCAGAGAAGGAGCTGCTGCGATAACTCTGAACTTTTGGGCGGAATGGCTGAACGGCTGTGGATGAAAACCGCCGTTTGGGAGCAGATTCCGTGGAAGGAACAGGCAGGAATCCTTGTAAGTGGAAGGCAGGCTGGCTCGGGGAGCAGTCGGTCTCAGAAGGGAGGAGGATTTTGTCACACCATCATTTACAATGGCCTGCCCGCGGTGGCAACAACAGCAAAAAATCGCCTTTGCTCGGATGCATTTGTTTATTATTTTTTCTCTCTCACAAAAAAAGCGCGGGCTCCATCCTTGTCTGCACCAGCCGCCTTCTGCCTTGGGGGATGGCTGAGTGAGAAGAGCAGGGACTCTGTAGGGCTCCTTTTGAGAATACAGCACTCAAAGTGCTTACAGGGTTCAAGCTGGAGCGTTTCACGAGGGCATTGAAGACGGGGGTTGGGGCTCACAGTTGACAGTACTGTTCAGTAGCAAGGACAGCTTAAGTGAAACGCCAGCCCCGGGCCCTTCCGGCCGCAGAGCTTGAGCAAGTTCTTTAATCTCATTGAACCTGCCCTTTCTCATCCGTTACATGGACATAGTAATAGTACGGACCCCACAGAGTCATACTGAAGGTCAAAGGAATTACCACATGGCAAGGATGGAGACCACAGCTGGGGCAGGTTGTAAATACTGTGGAAATGCTGGATGAGACCTTGTTTTCACTATAGTTTTATTTCTACAAAGCAGGCTCTTCATCTACTAGGTTAGCACAACTCCAGCTAAAAATTCCAATATATTCTTTGTGTGTACTGTAGCATTCTTTTTTTTAATATAGAAATATTACCGACATTAATTTTCTTCTCAGATAAATTTGGTTCACATTCATCCCTTTATGTAATTTTCTTATTGTTTGATCATTTTCCTATTGCTCTCTTCTATAAATAATGAATACAGCATTTTGATGATTCTAGTAAAAAGAGACCTTTTTTTTTGCCCATGAAGCACAAGGAAATTTTTTTACTCATAATGTTTTATTTCTGTCATTGTGCTTGAGATTAACAGCACAATTTATCCTTCACAAAGTGTATTCTAGGTCATAAAAATAAATGGGATCTCCTTTCTGATTGGCTGAGAGAAGAAATTTAATCTTGTGCAATTATCTTTCAAATCACACATGCATCAGTACAGTAAAACTATCTATTAGATCGCTGAACCATTTCACATGATTCAAAAAGATTAATATTCACATAAAATTTAGATATCTCTCAGGCTATCTCCCCATGGTAGACTTTCTTTAAGAAAAACGAAATAGACTAACAAAACAGAGCACTCAATAACAGAAGTGCTGAATGAGAAAAATTTAATGAATAGTCCTGCTAACACAATTGTTCCCCTTTTAAATAAAAAGGCAGGGTGTGGTACACACACAGCGCAAAAATTGCTATGGGGTATAAAGAATTCGAATATTAGAAAGGACTACACACATTGTAACTCAGTGGTGTACAAACTTGTTTGCCTTCTTAAGCCATGAAACTTCCTCTGCAAAGAAATTCTTCCTCCAAGGTCTAATTCCCCTAATAGGTAACTGATGGGGGAGGGGCAGCTCTGTGATGTGGCTTCTGAAGCCATTCCCAGGATTCCTCTGCCCCAGTAGTGCTTTGAATAACATCAGCCGAATCCAGACACTACCTTTTAAGACCTTGAGAAACAGCTCTGTAGCCAACCAAGGCTACAAGGTTACCCATGGTAATACCCACTGAAAGAGTGTTGCTGCATTCTGTGCAGGAGAAAGGAGTGTTGCATTATAATTTTTTATAGGGCTCCTCCTGTGAAAACCTTCTAAAACTGCTTCTGCTTTTCAAAACCACTGCTGCTCCATACCGTATTCATCTTCTGACAGTCAACGTCTTTGTGCGAGAGTTTATTTTTCAGCCTCAAAAGATTCCTTTGAGAAAAATTCTCAGTTTTAAAATTTAAACAAATAGAACCAAACACAATCACAATTTAACTTTGTTGGGTTGCAGTTTGTATCCTTATTTTTAAAAAACTCATTACCTCCACCCAGCATGGCTCTCACAAGGGAAATAATATTCAACATAATTAAGTAAAAGTTAAGTATGAATAATTTGGACACGGTTTGCTAAATTACCAAGCAAAAGACATCTCTCAGGGATTCAACACAGAAGTAAATAAATAAGCCTATTAGTAAATGGACAAGAGGACCAGGCATTTTCCCAAATGAAAATTTCCCTGAAAAACAAGAGGTTAAATGAACCTTCTTCTACACGTGTGGAATATCTTGTTCAGTTTTGATCTAATGAACTTGCTATTTAGAACTGGATTCTCTAACTTGTAGCTCAGGACACTCTGGTCCCTATTACTGATTGGGGCAAAGGGACAGAACCATCTGGCATCAGAGGTTTGGTTAAACGTGGAAGTGTCCCAAAGGTTCTGCTCTATTTTAGAGCAGCGTTTGGCAGGAGCAAGAGCAAAAATGTCACTGAACTTCAGAAGTAGCACTTCCTTGACTGAAGAGTAAGCCGGCATCGGCCTGGACATTCCATCGTGCCATGTTACAAAGTGACAGACCATATCCCATGGCCTCTCCCATGCTCCTCAGCATCTAAATTTATGTGGCAGTTGATACACAGTGAAGATGCCTTCAGTGCTCTTCCTTTGGGTGGATAAAGAATGAATGCAAGTCCATGGAAATGAAAACTTAGAACAGTGGCCCTCACTGGCTGTGACTAGTGAAGAGGACAGAGCTGCACTTTGGAGTGACAGAGCCATAGATTTGAATGCTGTGTCCACTGTTTGTTATCTATATAAATACGGACAGGCTTTATATAGTAATTGCCATCAGGCAATGCAGTCGTGAACCTTGAAAATAAGTTAATATATCTGATATATTTTAGAAGATTCTTGAAGTGTGCCTGGAACGTTCCATGCACCCAGTAATTCACAACTATGAGTCCTTTTCAGCTCTTATGACCACAGAGACTAGTGACCCATCGAGGTTATCTCAAGTGATGGGGAAATTATTGTGAGGATTCAAATGGATTAAGAAGGTAGGGATTCTGATCCTCTGTCAGATTTTTATAGAAACAAAAAAATAAACTACACCTAGATCTCAGTGCAAAAACTAGGTAAAGCTAAATATTGATTTTCACCTAATATTCATAAGCCACAGGAGTGGACCTGTTTTCTGTCATTATTGTGACTACTTCTGTTCAGCCTCCTCATCTACCAGTTCTCTTTCTACCAACCAGTCACCCCTCTGTTCCACGTTTTTCAGGCTTGAACATCTCCTTATACATAGTATCTACTTACTCATGTATCTGCTGACTTAGAGAAAAGAGGGAACACAACGTGTAAGTTAAGTTACAGTGTGACCATCAGAAACTATGCAGCTTGGTCTGTGGAGCCTGCTACCAGCTAAGCGACTGACCTTGAATCCTAGTTGCACCCCTCAAGACTAGATCCCATTGATGCCATTAGGAAGTAGGAAACCTTCTGAGCAGAGCTGTGTGCTGGACAATATCACACACAGCTGGAGATGGGTGAGGGACTTTGATGCTAGAGGGACTTACTGGAAAAGGAACAAACAGGTGTCACACATGTTTAGGTTAAGCGATTTTATAGTTTTCTTTTTTTTAAAGTAGTCTTTTTTTTAATTTTATTTTTTATGTTTTAAAATTATTTATTTGTTTATTTTTTTTAGAGAGAAGGAAAAGGAGAAAGAGAGGGAGAGAAACATCACTGAGTGGTTGCCTCTCCCACGCCCCCAACTGGGGACCTGACGTGCAACTGAGTCATGTGCCCTGACTGGGAATCGAACCAGCGACACTTGGTTCACAGGCTGATGCTCAATCCACTGAGCCACGGCAGCCAGGCGTTTTTATAGTTTTCTATTCATGCAGACAGGAAGAGAACTAATTCAGAAAAAGAACCGCTTTAATGCCAGAACAAATATGTTTCCTATCTCTTCTTCCTGCTCCCAATATCCTTAAGGTTGAACTATGTGTTCTTTTGCCGTGGATTTTATAGCCATGCTGAAAGAGGCTGCCGGGCCAGCCCTCAGGGGGCATCCCAAGAGAGATTTTCCACAGCCCTGGGTTGGGATTTAAATGTGAGTTTCCTAAGAAGATTATTTCCCCCATGAAAGGACTCATAGGGTCCACGCTAAAAAGAGGCTTGGTATATAAAGGAAAAAATAAAAAGATGGATTATCAATGTACAATGAACAAAATGCTGTCAGCCTATATTTTTGCATGACTTGTACATTTTTCCCTAGTAAAAGGTAAAGAGAAAACCAAATGAAAACCTCTAGGTTGCTTGATGAATTGGAAATTGAGAAATGTGTGTAATTCAAATTGTTTTTTTTTTCTTTTTATCTACCTATAGCAGCAATTTTCAACCAGTGTGCCATAGGAATTTTAAAACCTGCAATACCTGACTCTTTAGTCAGGGCCACTGACCTCTTTCCCTTAGATTGTCAAATTTAAAAAATGGCAAGAGCCAGCCCAACAGTACCTAGTGTGAATAAATCAAAATTGTGCCTATTTTTTGTCAGGTTGGCAAAAATACATATTATTTGGTGTGCCACAGGATTTTAGTAAGTTATGTGTGCCATGAAATGTAGAAAGTCAAAAATCACTGACCTATGGCAATACACCTACTAAAAGATCCTTCAGTCTTTAGGCCAGAATTTGCCCTCGGTTGGAGTGAGACTTGGTATCTCTAATATCTGCCTGTAAGAATTTATTATTTCTAGGCTACTTCTGCTGCTGGACACTTCTCATCCTGTTGAGCACATCCTGCATTATTTAGGATTGCAAATCAAGGCATAATCTTGGTGGACAACGATTCTCTTTTTCTAATAAGTCTATGCATTTGTTAATTCATACAGTCAAAACCTTACGTATGCTGCACCTGTTATGTGGTTGGCCCTATAGAAGACACTGGGGATGGAAGAGGGAATGCAGAAAGTATTGTTTTCGCCAGCTTTGTCCTTCAAATCCAGCAGGCAGACAGACAAGAGCCTAATTAATTACCTCATCCCTCACTCTTATTACATAATAACAACGTGTAATCAGTTTGGGGGTTATATGTTACAGAATTTAACCTACACGCATATTAGAGTTTGTAATCCTGAATCAACTCACAAACATTTCTAAAAAAAAAAAAAGTTCTATCAAGGCATTGTAATAAAATGATGTAGACAGTAACATAGAAGTTAAACTTTAAAAAATTTTTTCAAGAAAAGTGCTTAGCTTAAAGCAGAAAAACTTTTTCGTAGATTTGACTCTTCCATAAAGGTGTGATCTTAAATTTAAATTCTTAGAAGGCAACAATGGTCTCTTCAAAGCATAATCTGCGGCTGTATTTTAAGGTCAGCAAGAATTGAAAACCCACATTTCAATTTGTATGAGTATTGTGACCTAGCAAACATATGCCCCCACTGAAAGCATTAGCAAATAGCACCTTCATATATAGTAATTTTTTTCCAAGAAACTGAGCGTTTTAGCACCTGATTTGAGGCCTTTATTGTCCTTCTGCCTGATTTTATATTCAACTTGTCTTTGAGTAATATGGAAACTGGTGGATAATTGCATTTATCCCTTAAGGAGCTGGACCTGTAGATGATACGCCTTGGCAGAAACCTGGGCCAGTATATGGACCGCTCTCAGTATGGGCCGTTGATGGGGCCGGATAAGTTTAATCAGAAAGGTGAGCAGGAAAAGACAAGGGACCTGCTTCGCAATGAAAACGGCAGTCAATCGGAATGACTTAGGTCAGAGATCAAAGGAATAAAGGAGGTGAGAATGAATATAGTTTCATTCATTCTTCCCTTTTTTCTTCTTTAGCAGGAGGAGATCAGAGTTGTTGGTAGGTGTGTTTGGGGGGCAGGGAGGTAGGGACTGTCCCCATCTTCTTTCCTCTCTGCTTCAGTCCCTGAGAACATAGTTGTAACCCAAAGAATATCTCCACTGACTCGAAGTATTTATATCCACTCTTGACAGTTCCTGCTGCTCCCAGGGATTATCATCCCTCCTGAACTTCCAGATGTGACGTTTTCAGGCACAAAGACCGAGGCTGCATGAGAAAGCTCTCAGCCAAGGGTGTAGGACCTGCTCATGACCCTGGGGGCACACAGAGGGCACAACACGTTCTGCTGTTCGCAGAATAACTGGAATAGTTATCCTCCCTATGCCTTTTTTTTTTTTTTGCCTTTTTATTAAAACAGAATCAAAAGAGGCTTTGATAGAGCAGTTTTTAGTGTAACCAAGTACCAACTTATATTCGCTATCCATCGATTATTCTCTGACCCATCGTTCCTAGGAAAATATATGTATGTGTACATATAATATTTGGGAAGGAGTTGCACTTCTGCCTACTGTTATAGTTGGCATATTTTGTGAACTGTCTCCAGTCCTGGTACTCTGGATTCACCTCAGCTCAAAATGCAGCCTGCTGGTGGTGTAGCTTTTTAACACGCATCTCACATGGTAATGTTGCCAGCTGATGTGGCTCTCACAGCATGGCACGTCTTTTGAATTAGTTACAGTCTCATTTTTTGTTATTAAAATTGCTAATTTATTCACCAAGAACTAATTAGCATCAAGAGTCAAAGTGACCGGGGTAATTTCTCAGGTGAAACGAAGTTGTTGTTTTTAAATCGAGACTTCTTGATTTCTATCCCTTATAAATTGATGCGCTGAATACTATTTACTCGTGTTGTAGTAACGACAGAAAGTTTGAGCGAGAATAGCATTTATATGGAAGGGCCTACTTACATTTTTTAAATACGTGAATAAATAAGTTCTATTTTAAGGAGAAAACACACATCAGAAATGACTTTAAAACCTGTCATCAGACTTGATTTCCTAAAAATCCTTTATTTTATCAAACTGATCTAGGACTACATAGCCACATTTTAATAGCTTTGTTTCTGTTTTCTTTCTTTAAAAAAAAATAGCAACATGTTCGTGTCTGGGTACAGGATATGCTTCATGGGAAGCAGGAAACAGAAACTGAGAAATCTGTCTCTGACTTGTCTAATGTTAAGGTTTTCTTTTTATAAGATCATGAACACGGGGTTAATGTCAGTCTTCCACTTAGTCAGGGAGAGCGGCAAATTAGTCAGACGCACCAAACCTTTCCTTCTGCAGGGAACTGGGAATCTTCTGAGCACTTGACAACATGCATCTGGGATATGTACACCAACTTCTACATCAGTTACCCCCAAGGTAGATTGTTTTATTAATCTGTTGTGCTATTAATAAATTAATTCATCTCATTAATTTTACTCTGTGATTTTTTCTCCTACCACTCAGGAGTTCTGAATTCTCCCTTGCTTCTGCAGGGAGTGAATAGATTTCTCACATTCCAGGGCAGAGCAATTAGGTGTAGGCAGCAGCTCACGATGGCATTCCATAGCCTTGTCTGTGTTTTAGGCACTTAAGCTGAGTTATGGAAAGGGAAGTATTAAGGCTGGTATTTTGAGAGAAAGAGAAGAGGAACCTAAAACAGGAAGGAAATGAGACCCAGATGGTTCCAAAATGGTAGCCATACGTGTCCCTCTACAGGGGGCATGGCCTCAGAGGAGGTGGCTCTGGGATCTATTAGGACTTCCACTCGGGAGCCACAGAAAAGGGCCTGGTGGCCAGAGTTTATCTGGAGGCAGGGGATGTTGCCAAAGAAGTCAGCACTCTAACTAAACAGAGGGTCCCTCTGCAGAGAACTGCTGACCAGTGACCTGTCCAGGTTCACGTACAAGGAGGCACAGGGAGCCATGCTGAATAACACATATTGAAATGCTTGCCAATTTTATCAAGTGGGTAGTTTGGATCAATTAATTTAATTCAGAAAAAACAGTAATGAAATATGCAATGCTTTGGACCTTGAGTGTTTTGGAGCAATTCGTAAGTTACATGATCTTTATATGTATGAAAAGAGAGATCAAAAAGCAGTTACTCTTCCAGTCCTAACAAGTGTGTAGAATAGCATTTTCCAAAAGCAAGGACCAGGGAGAATGAGGGCCATGAAGTTCTGAGGTGGAATATATTTAAGAAATACCAATGTTAAGGCCACTTAAAACTCTTTGATGATTCACGAAACACATTAGCATATTAAAGGCACAGAGGTAACCCATGGTTTCCAGGCTATCTGCAACACAGATTTTTTTTTTGAACTGATTTGATCATAAAAGTGTATTAACATTTCTGAGGAATAAACATCCTTTGAGATACTAGAGACTAGAGTTAGGCACAAAGCAATATACACAGTTTCAAATCTAAACCTTTGTCTTTCCCCCAAAAGCAAGATTATGTAAATATATGAGTTTTTACTTCCTCTGTTGCCCTGGCTGGTTTAGCTCAGTGGATTGAGCGTCGGCCTGCGAGCTAAGTGTCGCTGGTTCGATCTTCCAGTCAGGGCACATCAGAGAAGGAAAACTCTGATTCCAAAAAACCTCCGCTGCCTTGCGGCATACCTCTTCAGGGGAAAGGCTAAGGGAGTAAACCCCGACAGAAATTCCGGAGCCGGAGTCCCTAAGGCGGTTTGACGTTGTAGTCAACACCGGCAACTCCTGCGGCGCACCTGAACCCAAGCTGTATCGACTCCGTCTTTCCCTTGGACCCTTCAGCTGCGAAGAGAGGGGGGGTCTGCTGCATGGGCAACAGCAGACCCTCCATATTACCCTGCCCAGGCTCTGTAGCTTCAGCGTCATCGCAAGATGTCGATTCAACACGGGAGGAGACAGATACCATGTCACTCCCGAGTCGGACTGCACAGCCATTCTCGGCGGTGCAGATAGACTCTGAAGAAGCTACACCATCGTCTCTCGAGACGGACGGCTGCCGACGACGACTTCCTCTGTTGATCCATAATAAGAGGAGAAGTAGAAAATGGACCTCTGCGCATACATCGTCCCAGATCCCACTCTGACGTGATGAAGATCCTAGAGGGGGTTGAGAAGGGAATTTTTCTTACACATCCAGTAAATGTTTCTTTTCTGCAATAAATACTTTCAGAAAGCTGTTCTCTCTGTCAGGGATTGAGGGTAGAGCTCATCATCTTTTGAAAACAGGAGCGAAGGATGAAAGGTAGCTTTCGAAAAGCGTGGTATTTCAGTGGGTGAACCGAACAGTTGCAAGAGTGAGTTAGGAGGTGACGATGCCCACCCGCACAGTGTCACAGCCATTAAAATCCGTACCTGTTCTCATTTAGCATCAAAACTTTATGAGTGAAGTGAAGAGCTTGATGGTAGAACGACAGCAGCAAATGTGCCTGAAGCTTGGAAGTTAGGGAGCAAAGGAAGAGGTTTTGAAAATTAGAGGTTTGGCGAGAAAACCGTGAAAAGGCACAGAACATGCCTTTACAATAACAGAAAATATATTAGCTGACTGACAATAAACGATTATAATTTTTCATGATGAGACAACAAAAGACAGTATTGTGAGAACTTGCTATAAAAGGACTTCAATTTGAGCATTAGGAAGAAATTCAGGAGCATGATGCTAAAGCAGGCCATAATATCTGCAACAAAATGTCCTAGATTTAACGTAGATAGGTTCACAGAATGATTTAGATACAAAATATCACACAGTTATGAGAGTGGATTTAAATTGGTCATGTTGGAATACAGATCATTTAAATTCTGCAGTATATTCTTTGGTTCCAATGGCACTTTTTCTCTCTTGATTTTATTTTTCTCCAGCACCAGGTTTGTGCATAAATGCATATTAGTGCTCCTTGGTGAGCCATTTTCAAGTCAAATTTCTGTCTCATTTTCTGCTGATGTCTAACATTCCATATAATAAAAAGCAAGTCCCATTCCACAACAGAACTCATGATTAAAATGACAATATCTTCACGAGAAGGATGACCAACCATGGGACCTTGAAAGAGTCATAGTCAACCAACCCTTAGGCAGTTTCCTCAAGTGAAAATTGAAGGTGTAGCCAATGGGAAAACCCGGGGAACCCCGTAAGTGTTAACATTGTGTGTAGGTGTTGAAGCCATGTACTTACTGCTGGGCATCCGACTTCCTTCCAGACTGCTTCTGTGCTGTGTGGTTTTGTTCGTTATGAACAAGCTTTGAGGTCTGATTCCTAGTTTTCAAATCAACATTGGTAGATCTGACACTTGAGTCTTAGATCAATGCTGTGGGCATTTCATGAACTAACCTTGTAAATATCATCAAGCAAGCCCTGGAAAACAATTCACAGATGAAACCACAATACGTGCCAACATTTGCCAAAATGCAATGCAATGTCTCTCAGAGAAACATGAATTGATCCTTCCTCTAAGTTCTTTTTATTGGATTAATGGAAACCAATTTTTTTAAACTAGCCTTCATTGAGTTATGATTTGATTTAATTTAATTTTCAAAAGGGCAGTATAAAAATATACCAGAATGATTTTATATGGTCTGTAGAGTAATGATTAGGACACTCAATGTCCTTTATATAAAGACCTACATGATAGTGACACCTAAAATTTAGTGTCAAAAGTCTTGAGGTGGCGTAAAATATCTTTCTAGGTTAACATAGTCATTTAGCCATTTTTAATAAGTGAGCACCTACTATGTATATTTTTTGGTGTTTTGTGTCCTTTTAAACATTAAAGCGTATTAACTATTGAGTTCTACATTTTCCCTTGGCTTCCAGGAAGCTCTGGTCTAAATTTATGTTCACTTACAGAAATGTATTAATCTAGATGAGAGTGCCTCTGTCTCTTTCTTACTTAAAGTAGAATTTTATTTACATTCCATTTCTTGTTCTGTTCTATCCACTTTAACATTGTAAGTTACATTAAGCCTTTGATGGAAAAAAGTGGACTGTAAGTAACAAATGACTAAATAAAAGCTGTGTATGATACAGAAAAATCAATTACCTCGAGTTAAAGGCTTGATGAGTTATTTTCCAGAGAACTTTCCCTCTAATGAGAAATACTACTCATAACCATATTCATCAATTAATAATTCATTAACAATGCCTTATATTTATGTACATTAAGATATGTATATGATCCCATTATCTCATAATGACCTTAGGATGTAGACAAAGCCGATAGTCTTTCTTTAATTAAAGATGAGAAATTTGAACAGAAGGCATTTAACACCATATGAAGTGGTTTGTCTGTGAAATGGGGGGTTTTAAAACTTAAGTTTGCTATTTGCATATGGCTTGAGTATGAAGGGGATGTTGGGAGAAAGAGCACTTAAGTATATACATAGACTTCAAAATCTCATTGCTGTCTCGTCAATCCATCGAAATGAGGTGTGTCTAAAGAAACCAAAATTTTTCACGCAGGACTGTTTTCTTGTGGAAATGATCATTTACGTTGCTAAGATTTACTTTTTCAAGTTAGGCTGTCCCATAAATATAAGTTCAGCTTATTGAAAGACCAGCAGGTATTGGGTTTAGGAACACACACACACACACACCATCCACCCCACTCCCCCCCCCCACCCCCGTGCTCCATAGCAAATTTTCTTTCCTCCTGCCACCAAATTATCTTGAGACCTTGAGCTGAATGTCTCAATACACTGACTTCAAAGACGGTTCCAAAAGCCCCAGCATGAAGATACTTGAGATGTTAATGGACATTTTTGAGAAAGAGAACTTCTCAGAAATCCACTTGTAAATCTTGGAGGAAATTGTGGGATAGTTTTTATATATAGTATGTAATCACTGTCGATTTTTTTTCCGTATGTAGTAAGACTTGTAACATGTGGTCCAGCCATCAGAATCTCAAGTCAGTCCACGCTCTAAGAAGAGTTCCACGACCTAAGATCGGAAACTGCATTTACATAAATAAAAGGTCCCCAGAAGGCTGTTTCTCCTAGAAGCCTAATGTGAACATTATGGTTAAGATTGCTTACCCTGAAATTAAAAAGGTTTTAAATTTGACTGCACCATTTAAAAAATATAGGACATAATGGAAAGTTATTTAACCTCTTCCAAAAATTATTTTGAAGCGGTATTTGTTGAGTCGTATTATTATGGAATTATCTTTTTATAAGGAAATTAAATTTATCACATCAGACTAAACATGTATTTATTACTCTCTCCCAGTCAACGGCTAATCATTTGATCTTTTGCACTTCCTATTTAATAATATATTATCATTTACACATCTTAATATACATTTTTTTAAATATCAAAACACACGTTTCTTAAAAGATTCAGAGAATTCTCCTTAATTGCTCTCAATGTAATAAAAGCTTCCTGTATGACTGAAAAATGTTTTAAAAAGCTGTTTAGTAATGCTTTCTTTCATAATGTTTTAAAAAATCATTTAACATTTGGGAAAACAAAACCAAACCTTAAAGGCCTTCCTCAAAGGTGCTATGACAAATGTGTTAATATGTGTGATTCAGTTACCCTTCCCTCCCAACCCCGACTTTATTTTCATACCTTCGTTTGCAATTTTCTCTCTTAATATATATGCCTTGTAGGGTGTGGGAAGAAGGCTATACTTCATAGTTGATTCATAAAAAGGGTAAAGTACAATGAGTAATTCCATTCATTTATTTATTTTTCAAAAGTTATTGAGCATCTACTAGTTTCCTAAGGGTGTGTGTGTGTGTATCTGTAAATGAGAATCTGAGGACAAACACCAGAGAGCACTGGGGCACTTTCCCTGTAGCAGATGGGTGTTTAATCGCCTGCCTTACCCTCCCCTCCTACCTTTGCCCCTGGAATTTCAGCATATGATGAGAATCCTTGGTCAAGTTAGAGTTTTATGAAGATGCAATGCTTTTAGAGCTATGAGAAGTTATTTGTTAACGTTGTATTGCTGACATCCACAGGAAGAAAGTAGCAAAGAAATGGTTCCAAGAAAAAAATTCTAAAAATGAATATACTTATGTAGAGTTATTATATTTCCATCCATGATATAAAGTGAATAATTTCTAATACTATTCCTAATAAGGCCTTCATCTCCTATTTAGATTGTAATGTAAGATTACCACTCAAGTCTGATGTGTAAAAAATGTTTAAAATTTGCAAGCATTATAGATTTAAAATCTCTTTATTTTGTTAAAACCACAGAACTGAATTTATGGGTCTCCCAAACACTGATGTTTATTTTCAATTAGAAAATAAAAGGAAAAAAGATGGATATATTTTCACTTAAACTTACTGTGACAAACTGAGAACCATCACTACTACCACCAGAACTCAGAGTCTTTATAATAATCATCATTTTCATCAATTCATAAAAGTCACTCTGGGTAATTTAACTTTTGTTTTTTATTAGAGATTGCTTATTTTGTATGTTCCTTTTAAAAGGGAAAATAATCTTAGAGGTGTCTGTTTCAGATAAAGTGTTCACATTTGCATATGAACATAAATCATAAAGAACATTAAGATAATTAATTGCCCTTCACTTAATTTTGGATGCTTTAAGGAGAGACAATTATGTTTAAAAGCAGAAAGTATGAAGTTAGACACGTTTGATTGTTAGTCTTTTGGAAATGTTATATTCATCGTGTGTGCCAACTGCTCAGATTTCCAAGTTACATTGATATGAAGTATTTAAAAACATTTAAGGGTATAATTTTATATTTACAACAAATATCGTTTGCTTATCTTTTAATTTTGCTTTTGCTACTTTTGATCACACGTCTTTCAATTTTATGTAATTAAATGTTACTCTCTTTTTGTTTGTGAACTCTTCCATTTTTTAAGCTTAGTTTTCTAGTTTTCTTCCCCCAAGGGTGTTTAGTAATCCACTTCTATTTTCTTTGTGTTTCATAAATTGATTAGATCTATTTAATGATTAAATCCATCAAAATTACTTTCTTCAGTTGTGTGAAGACTAAAATTGCTTCTCAAATATGTAGCTCAGTATCCTAGTTGCAGTTACTGCCTAATCTTTACATGTATTCATTGATTTGTAATTTCCCCTGTATTTATGCTGGTATATAAGAGGGTGTATTCCTGCAATACCCTTTTATTTTATTTTTTGAATGTATATTTGTTTCATTTTCTTATGGTTTAATTATTTGAATACCCTTGTAGATTTATGGATCTGTGTGTCTATTCTTAGGTCAGTCTCAGACCGCATTTATCATATTGTTAACTTAGAGATCTTTTTGCTTGGCCAATACTTACTGATCTGAAATAAAGCACTGATAAAGATTTTAAAAGGTGGAAGAGCCATATGTTGCACGATTGATCAACAGCATGATTTGAAAAGCAAAATATTTTTTTGTGTTGTTTGTTTATAATATCGGATGTTACTATTCAAAGGAAATACACTTAATGAAAACAGAAGTTTGCGCGTAAGGTACTGTATTTTTCGGTCCACAAGATGTACTTTTTCCCCCCCAAAAAGTGGGGGGGTAATGTCTGTGCATCTTATGGAGCAAATATTGCATCATAGACCATGATGTGTATTCCCTCCTCTAAACCTAGGTGTGTCTTACGGTCAGGTGCGTCTTATAGTGCAAAAAATACGGTGGTTGTGGATTCAAATTTTAATTTTGTAACAATGACTATTTTGTTCTCAGTAAAACCACGTAAATTCTTTGAGGCTCCCTCCTAGAAATGAGATTATTTATAAAAATCTCATCTGTTTAGAATGAATTCTAAGATGAGAAAGGAACAACTAGCTTGCAGTGTCTTTTTGATAGTAAGTGCTCCGTGATTTCATTTAGTATAATCATTGGTAAGATTTATTATTGCTTTAGAATATTCTGGGGATCTTTATGTTTTCTAATCAAGAAAAGGACTTTCCCTGATTTCATTGTTTAAAAGAATTATCTCCAAATTACTGTTTATCTCTATATCTCTCAAGTGAACTGAGGAAATTTTGTATTTCATTCTTCTTCTCTTAAGAGGAATATCAGAACATATAATGAGGGTTGTTTTTTTTTTTTTTGTTGGTCATTGCAGGTCTGCTAGAGTGAATGCATGGTGTGGGCACACACAACCTCTCATGCCTCTTGCCTGCTGGCGTGTGCCTTCGTGGCCTCAAGCACGTGGCTGCAAGTCTCTGTCCGTTACTCACGTGGCCCTTTTCCTGACAGCCTCACCTGTAGGCTGTTTCAGTGCTCTTCCCTTTATCCCTGACATTGCGCCAGGGCTCTTCAGTCTGCCACGCAACAAGCCGCCTTTCTTAGTTCCGCGCAGGTATTTGAAAACCTTGTCAGAGAGCTGTTTTCATTATACATGTTTCATTATTCTGCTGTCATCACCGAACAAGTTTATTTCAGAGCCTTTTGGGGAAAAAAATGACAGGAAACGTGGCATTTTATTTCCTTGTCCCTCCATTAGATTAGAAATGTCAGGGAAGATTTAGATTGTACTTATTTTTATTAAAAGGAACGATTGGTCTTTCTTGGCAAAAGGAAACATAAGAAATTTTAATTTTCAATCCTCCTGGGGTTGAAGATGTCTGGATGAAGACACTCTTTCACTAAGAGGCTGTCTCTTCATTATTTGGAGAGATTTGTATTTCACTCTGCAAACTCCAGGCCATCTTATTCACTTGATGATATAAAGTAGTCTAGTCATGCTCCAGAATACAGCTACATAAACGGAATCTGTTAGGTTCCAGAAACAAAGTACAAAAAGTGAACTTAAAATATTATCATCGGAGTTACCTAACGTCTTGCATTATAAATCCCAGCCGCTGTTTAAAAAGGAGATGATGACGATACCCTTTTCTGAGGCTTGTTGTAAGACTTATGTGGTTCAGCATATGTAAAGCTTCTGATACTGCACCTGAGGTTGAACCCTCTGAAATTATTGATATTCACGCATTTTTGGCCCACAAAAGCAACAATTTTATATGGTTCAGCCTAAACACACGATAATGGTGAGTTTCCTAATCACCCGTAGTGTTGGTGCCATAGAACTGACTCTTTAGCAAGGGCAGCACTTGCTAATTACAATCTGTTGTTCCCGCGGTTAGAGGGCAAGGCAGATTTGCTATGGAAATGTCTCTGCAGCCTATCCTAGGACAACAGTGTCACCGTTAAAAGGTAATGAACTCGGCAGGTAACCCTCATGATCTAGAAAGCAAGATTTGATGTGAATATGTGTAGATTGCTATGCTGATGGTAGGTAGATGTTAATCACATTTGATAACCTCAATTTTATAAAATTAAGAGGCATTACATTCTTTCTGGATTGAGGATGATTGCATTTCTATGGGATATGAGTATGCCTAGCAGGCATGTAAGAAGATTACCATGCATATTGTCTTTGGGTAACAAGATAAGGAAGAGTCTGAAAACGAGTCAGCAGAGTGGATGCTGCTAGACCCAGAATAGAGAACGTTTCCTCCCAAATATTCACCCTTGTCCAGACGCAGAATCGGGCTGATTCCATCTCTGCTTTCCACAGCCAGTAACAGAGTCAATGGGACAAAAATATACCCAGCAAACCACACATACAATCTCACCATCCTGCTTACAGTTTGTCTCCAGCATCTCTTTGTTATGTGATAATGGTAGCAATAGGACGAGCCATAACAACTATTCCTACCATTTACTGTTTGCCTATTAAATGCTGTACTTTATACGAGACGCTTTAATGCAGTTCTTATTCCTCACGGCAATATAAGAAACAGAACTTTACCAATTACACACAGATTCAACCTCATTTCTTTTCTCCACCACAGTATTCTAAAAATGTGTGCCACTCTGCTTTCCTGATTTCGCCCCAGCCCGGCCTTCCCAAACATCATGTCTTGCCTTTCCTTCCGCAACATCTACACCGAGATGCAAGTACAGAAGTCCTTGCATTGCCTACGTCCGCTTTCCGTTCCGTGCCTTTGTGACTCTGCATGCAGCGACGTGGGCTTTTCTGCTGGGTGTGCTTAGCCAGCCCCTTCCCCACTTGGGTTAATTCTGTTCCTCATCAAGGGGCAGCCATTGGCCGCCTGCTCTAGGAGGCCATTCACCCAGCAGAGCTTGCTTCTCCCTGGTTTACAGGGTCATGGTCATTTACCTAGGGTGCTGGTGAGGTCATGGCTTGTAAGCCGTTTCCCTGACTCACCCAAGCCTGCCATGCTTCCCCAGGCATGAGCGCCGTAGGGATCTTGTTGATCCATATTTTATTTTACATGCCAGTGCATGTTCTAAGAAGTCTTCTGGAGATTCCCAGGGAAATCCTAATAGCCAAACTGAATCATTGGCTGTATATCTTTAATATTGACCTTTAAAAGAGAATTGGATCTATTGGATACAATCTTCTGAAATGATCAGATATAATAGTTAATACTAACTGGGGTACTCATAAAAAATAGAAATTAAGAAATAGTCTTATCAGAATTCTTAAACCAAAACCCTAATAACTCTTAAATGACTAATATTCTAGTTTTTAAATATACCAATGTGTGTGAAATGCAATATTTTGCTTTCATCATATCCTTGCCATTTTTTCCCCTAGGGGCACTGAAAGATTGCATACATATTTTATTTTTGTTTTCAAAAATAAATTAAGGCATTTAGCTGTTAAAAATCAAGCGTCCAAGCTCTGAAGTCTCTTTGTCCCAGAGGAGAGGCTCACATTCCTCTTACATATTAATAAACTATTCCTAAGGTATTTTAGGATGAAAACAATGCATTGTGAATGCATAACTACATACTTCATTGTATTGATTAAAAGAGTCCTATGATTTAACTTTGTTAGCCCGGTGAAGTAGCTGGCAATTATTTTACAGCAAAAACCTATAATTTGTGATGGAGGGGACAGAATCTAATAGTATCAAAAAAACACAAAACAACTCACATTATTAGCTGAACCTAAGCAGTGTATCCAAAATTCTGTGTCTATATCAGAAAGAGATCTGAAAAGATAAGTAGTGATCCGAAGAGCATTATCAAACTGGGTAGGTACTGTGAGTAATCCCAGTAACTATAACTATGCGTTCACTCAGAGGTTTTGGAAGAGACTGAATTATGTATGTATATAATCCATAAGCTTAAAAAATCATATATACTTTAGCATCTAATTGCATTTACTCACCTCTTCCTGGGTGAGCTTTGTCACAAGGTAAAATTCAAGTGCAACAACAACAAAAAAGACACCTGTTTTCCAAGTCAGGGGGGTCATTTTAGGACCAAGCCCCCTTTAGTCTGAAGAGCTCGCTGATGTCTGTAGTTATGGAAGTAACTCTTCAGGATTGGCTTCTTCTTCATAACAGAGAAGGAAGATTTTGTGAACTTGTTTTACATTTATAGAAGCCTTGAGAAGATAGTTCAGAGAGTTCCCATATTCCCCGAGCGTTAATATCATGCACAGGTCCACAGTGTTTGCCCAAATTGGGAAATACAGTATTCCCTCACTTATCATAAGTATTACGTTCTAGGCCACCCCCCCACCGCGAAGTGGGAACCTTACATTTATTCTACGCTCTCAAACCTACGTCCCTTTAACAACATACGTATACAGTACTGCAAAATCCCGCGATAGAGCGAAAAATCCATGATAAATAATTAAATATAATATATTTTTTAATCCCGTGATACAGTGAGGCCGCGATAAGTGAACCGCGTTATAGAGAGGGACAGCTGTAATCCTGGGTGTGCTACTATTAACTAAACTGTAGGGCTTATTCTGACTTCACCAGTTTCCTGCTAATATCCTTTGGTTGTTGCTGTTCAGGATCCACATTTCTTTTCATCATCAGGTCTAAGTCTCCTCCTCCTCGTTGTTCATGGTTTCTGAAGTACTCTTTTATCTAACATCCTTCGGTTTGGATCTGTTGAGATGTTTGCTCATGACTAGACTGGGGTTGTGGGTTTTTGCATCCTACCTGGTGTTACATGGTTGCTCCTGATTTTAACCTTGATCACTTGGTTAAGGGGATGTCCACCAGGTCAAGTTAATGTCCCTTCTTTTGCTCTGTAATGTTACCCGGTACCTTTTCCTACTGTATTAGAAGCAAACCACTAACTTTATCCCACTGAATTTAATGGAATTATGCTCCACTTCCACAAAGGGAAGCAGAGCAAAGACTTTGTAGATAGATGTTCAGATGATGAAATTAATTAGCAAATACTCGAGGGAGAAAGTTTCAGGCTATGGAAATGTCCCGTTTCTCTTTACAGTTCTCATGGATTTTATCATTTACCCGTGAATGTTGCCTACAGCAGTTGTTACTGTAGAATTCTACTGGCAATTTTCAGATTCTCTCATTCTCCATTTATTATTTGTGATTCTTTATTAAGGGGGGATTGCCCTTTTTCTCCATAATTACTTAATTCAGTAATTTATATCAATATAGACTCATGGATATTTATTTTATTCTTTGACTTATAGCCCAATACTAACTTCATTCATTCATGTATTCATTCATTTAATTTGTTCCAACTTTGGACATCGGTGGCACTTTTTAATTGGTTCCTTTGTCCTCAATGTCTTCTTGACACACTCCCATCCTTTTTGTTCTGTTGGGGGTATCCCTTTCTTACTTTTTGCGATGATGAAGTGTTCCAGGCTCCTCATGTATTTTCCCTGACCAACTATAAAATTAGTCATATCGCCAAGAGCCTTTCCTTTTATTGTAAATATACTGTATCATATAGGATAATGGAATGAGATAATGCATTTTAATGAAAAGGCTTAGAATATTTCTTGGCACATAAGGTCTTAATAAATATTCCTTTCCTTTCACCACGGTCCTCCTCATATAGGTCCTGGACCAAGTAAAAATGATAAAGAACGAGAAAGAAGGGAGACAGAGAGGGGGTGAGGGAGAGAGGGAGAAGTCACTCTGCTTTGTCAGTATGACTTCCAAAAGGGATATCCTTTTAGACAGGTTCAGAAGAGTAGTCTTATTGGGTAGATTTATGAGCAAGGGAGTTTAAGAAAGGAAGAGGAGACCCAGTGAAGTATATGCCAAATTTAGGGAAATGAAATGTTTTACCCTTTGGGGTTTAATTCAGTATTGGAGTAAATTTAAAATTTAGAAAAAAACTATAATAAGCCTTAACAAAGATCTAGCAAATATTTATGATGAGAGAAAGAGGGCATCAGGTAGTTGAGTTTCAATGATTTGGCTTGTAGCATATTTAGGCTGTAGCTACTAAATATAGGAAACTAATGAGTAGAGCACATTTAAGTGTTTCATACTGAAGTTTAGAAATATAGATTAGTATTCCATGGTTGGGATCAACAATAATGATAGCTGTAGAGAGGATGATTTGACATCATGCAGATAGTGAATCAAGAGATGTTTTTGTGGCATTCCTCAGACACGTGTTACCTAGAATCAAATTAGCCTAAGAAGACATTGGCAATAACAGGCAAATAGTGCATGCAAAGCATTAAGAAAAAAGGCATGCGGGCATTTGTAAGGACGTCTCAGAGAAGCTTCCCTGAGTGCACACCTGGGTCGCTTACTGCGCTGGCTTTCCTTCGCTGTGGTATAATGAGAAGGAGCAATGCTGTGACTTTGCGACTTGACCTGGGGCCTGGCTATGAGAGGTGTGGCGTGACGTGACTGGAAGGTGTAAGAGCAGGTCCCAGGTATTGCAAGGGGGCAGTCCTTTGTGATGATGAGGTCCTGGGTCTGACAAAGGGGGAAGTTTGTGGAGAGGAATGAAAGTCAAAGCAAGATGGGCACAGACGTGCCTAGATGCTGGATCACAGAATGGTACACTTGAAACCTATGTAACGTTCTTCATCATTGTCAGCCCGATAAACTTACCATATGTTTTGCACTATAAGAATGCACCTGACCGTAAGGTGCACCTAGGTTCAGAGGATGAAAACAAGAAAAAAAATATTCTGAACAAAACGGTGTACTAAAATATTTACTAAACTATAACAGAATATTATTTTAACCATGTAAAGTGAACAGCAGTCAACAGCGGTATTAAGAACCATCATCACTGTCATTAACAAATGAGGAGAGACTTGAAGGTTCAAGTGCTCTCCTAGTTTTTTTGGGAACCCCAAGAACTCATCATCACTAGTGTCAGAATTTATGAAGCTCAGTTGCTCACAATCACTGATATCACTTTCTTCGCTATCTTCATAGATGATACTCTCTTCAGTTCCATCTAAGGCATTGCTAATGCCATATCTTTTGAACGACTGTAAAACAATTTCATTCTTCACTGACAGGTCAGGAAATAACAGATCACGGTCTGTGATGCAATATTTGCTCCATAAGACGCACAGACATTTCCCCCCACTTTTGGGGGAAAAAGAGTGTGTCTTATGGAGGAAAAATATGGTAATTATTATTATTTTTAATATAAGAAAAGAAACCAGAAGGATGAGCCCACTTCCGTGGAATTTATATCGTCTCCTTTTCTCTAACTTTGACTGTGTGCACATCTTGTTGCAAAAGAAAAGATCATCACTAATATTGTCAGTCATGGATGAAAAGAAAATCTGGTTCATTTTAATGAAGGTAATTCAGCCGCAGAGGAGTTTTGAATAGTAAGCGAGGCATTCAGACATGCCTAAAATGTGTTGGGGACAAACCTCTTGGAAGCCTGTTCAGGTCATTTGTCTTTCTGGCCTTTTTATTCCAATTGCTTCAGCTTCTACCTATTTGTTGAAAGGTTACTGAAATACCCCAGATTTTTTGCTACTTTTCAAAGGGTTCTAACTCTTAAATTCGTCCCTGCCACAGACTTGTTGTTCTGGGTAGATCACTTCAGACTCAGTAGTTCTGTCTTCTTTCTCCTATATGAAGCAGGTTTGGGGGAAAGGTAAATGTATATTACCATGAAAACAACTTAAAATCAAATAATGAGCTAAAATTTATGTTTAAAAGAATTCTCTCTTCTGTCTAGGACATGCTCATGTCTCCTTGCTCTCATCCTTATTTTAATTTAATTTCTTCTCCAACCCTAACCTCTCAGGAGAAAAACAAAAGAAAAGTAATAGAAAAAATGTAATCGCAGGTTTTTGTCTCATAGCAATTCAGCTTTTCTAACCTCATAGGCAGAGCAGGACTTACATTTTCCGAGAAAATACTGAAATGATCATTTGTAAAGACCCTTCTGATTAACTCTTTAGATAAAAGTCCACTTTTCGTGCCATCCTGAGGGGGTGCAGACAAAGCAGAATATGGCTCTGATTTCCTCACACAAGTAGAGAAGCTCAGGAATGAGTCTGGAATAAAGTTTGGGGTCAGGAATCATTTATGAAATAATAAATTAGGCACCAATTAAAGAGAGCTGGAGACAGATCTCATATATATTTATATATATGTAAGGAAAATAGAAAAGTTTCAATGTTCAACCACATTTAAAGAGAAGGGGAATAAATGGAATCCAGAGAAATCAGCTAAAAAGCAGTTATGATCATTGTATAGATTAGATGCAATTATTTTAATTTACTGACAGGGAATAGAGAACATGAGATAGAGAAATGAAAGCATTTGCCTGTAGTCACGGAGTAACTTCTGGCAAAACTAAAATCACCTTTGAAAGAGAAGAGATTTCAGACCATTGATGAGATGCAGGAAAATACAATGAGGCAGCTGATGGCAACTGGGAGAACCGTGTGAGGTCCCAAGGTGCCTACTTTAAGGGGACTGAGGTGTCGCTGTCCTAGGTACAATGTTTCTTGTATCTTGTATCTTCTTCAATAAATGTCTCTATTTTTCATATTACATGGCTGGTACCTTCTGGAGAGGCCTCATCTATGGTCATATAGTGTCAGAGCATGTTTGTAAACTTCCTTAAATACACTGTCATTTGGGCGTATTGTCAGACGTGGAGTCCTGAGTTAGAGGTAACTTGATCCGATTCAGTTTGGAAATGTGCACATCTTTCCATTTGGTGCGCTCGTTGTTTTGCTTTGCTGCTTCAAGGGGAGCTGCACCTCCTCCTTATGTTTAGAGAATTCTTACCGATGGGTCTTGGGAGTTAAAGACCTTAGAAGCCTGAAAGGACGAATACACCTTCTCCCAGCCTCCCTTGCAAGTGATTATCAAAGTTCTGTGGTTGGCAGGCCTGTGATCCTAATTCGTGGATGGGGGACACGAGGGCATGTACACTCAGGACCTCAGCTCAGCCACTCTGAGGCGTGAATCTGTGAACCAGGGAAGCCAGGGGACAAGACTAGAAAAGGACCCTTTGGGTGTTGTCAGTTTGCGGTGACACTGGTGTTCCAGAGCCCGAAGTGGTCCGAGCGGAGGCAGGTGATGCCCAGACACGTTAGCAGCAGTGTCTGCACTGGACAGCTGTGTGGGGCGACTGCTTGGTTCTGATTCTCACTCTCTAGGCCCTCACTGTTTCCTATGTTTTTTTTGTTTGTTTGTTTGTTTTTAACGGAGCTGGGTTTTAAAGCATCCAGCAGCCCCCACGAAGTAATACAATTAGTCTCAGGACATTTCTTCTCAGGGCTCATCCTCCAGAGTTAGTTCCTGTCGCTCTCGACGGGAACCCCGGGTAAGCACAGTAGATAAGGCGGAGCCTGGAACTCTCGCTTGGCTTTTCAATTGTGGAATGAAATTTAACTTGTAGAGAGACCGATGTTCTCCATCTCTTCAAACATTGCCTTTGTTATAAGCTCTATTCATAAGTGGGCTGTGATGTTAAAAGGAGAGAAAAAGATTTTAAATTGCTTCCTGGAGCAGAATATGTGGCAGTAAACACACACACACACACACAGACACACGCACACACGCACGTGCACATGGCTGCTAAGCAGAGAACACGAGACAATGGAAAGAAAAGACCGCTGACAGGAGTGATATGAAAAGCTATATGACCTAGGTTTAAGCTGCACGCGACAAGGCAGGCACCGTGACAGGGAGGAAAGTGTTTCCTCACAAGCCCACCCTATCCAGACTCCAGCACATCCGCACCTACGGATACACACTCTTGGAAGGAAGGCTCCACATGGCCGGGTTGAATTTTCTATTCAGTGCCAAGTTCTCTTAAGTAGAATAGCTTGTCATGCCCTTGAGCAAGGGGTAAGGGGATCGCTGTTTGGGTATTTGAAACAGGACCTGAAGATCTGAGCTTTGCATGAAAAGGAAGATTGGGGAACGGAGGTGGGGGGAGGGGAAGACTAGCAAAGTAAAGAGGATCTGGGTGTTCTCGCAGGACAATGATGAGTAGACATTAAAAATCTCTCTTGGTCATCCCGTCCTGGTTTGTGAGATACAGTTATAGAACAGGTAATATTATAAAAAGCACTGAAACTAGCTCTGCATTACCCAGGAGGTGGAGAGAAAGGTAAACAGTTAGAGGCCAGTTGCATCTGGGCTGTGGATTATTTTCATATTTACGTGGTCTTCTCTTTGTGGATCAGAACTACTGCATGTACTCACTGAATGAGGGCTTTACATCCTGGGCACTATAGAAAATATACCAGACACTATGGGTGTGTAAGTCCTCTAAAACAGATAATCCATGGATTATCACAATGAGAAAGGCTATCATGCATGAGTCCTAAACTGCTACATGCAGTGGGATTTATTCATTTGAGTGACAGACGCCTGGGTCAGGATGTAGGCACAGCAACAGGAGGAAGCCACAACCCTTGTCCTCGTGGAGGTGTTTGAAGCAAAAGAAATGAGTTTCTAAAGATGTGATGATTATACATTCCTTCATAGGACTCCAGTGAAAAATAACCACTCTGTTTCTCCGTTCTTAATCATAATTATTCTGTGTCTCGTTCGGGGCTCCAGCTAAGCCCAGTAAGGCATTCCAACTGCATCCAGTCTTGGGGAACGTTTAACTGCGCCTAGTGTTGACTGAAGAGCTGGGAAGCCTGTACAGCACCCACTGGTGTTCAGTGATCAGGGCGAAATGCTCCAGTCACCCTTGCGCTTTCTGCTACAAGGCAGTGGGGCTGAATCTCAGCCCCTGCCCCGCAGGGCAGCCCTCATCCTGCAGGCTGCCCTCCTGACCACAGAACTCAGCGCCGATCTCCTGCGGGTGTCCTGGAGGAAGTTCACTAACCAGGGGAGGAGTCACAGGAGGTCAGATAGATCTGCACCGTGGACAGGACAGTGGCAGTGATTCTTTTGAAGAAACAAAGTTGTTTTCTTATATAAGTGGCTAATAATTAAGATGGCTGTGTATCAGTCAGCCTAAGAATAGGTAAATAGAAAAGTGTAACAGAGTAGAAAGTCCAGAAACACTTCCAAAATAGACCTATGTATCTATGTACCTGTCTATCTACCTATCTACAATCTAGTTACCTATCTACTTATCTATTTATCTTCATCATAGAAGAAAAACATAGTGTTAATTACACCTCTATATAGAAAAAGAAAGAAAACATAATGCAGTAATACTGTATTTTACTTTATTCTTTATGGAATTTTGTGGGTTATACTGGTTAATAAAATCATATAGGTTTAAAGTCCGCTGCCTTGCGGCATACCTCTTCAGGGGAAAGGCTAAGGGAATAAACCCCGACAGAAAATCCAGAGCCGGAGTCCCTAAGGCGGTCTGACGTTGTAGTCAACACCGGCAACTCCTGCGGCGCACCTGAAGCCAAGCTGTATTGGCTCCGTCTTTCCCTTGGACCCTTCAGCTGCGAAGAGAGGGGTGGTCTGCTGCATGGGCAACAGCAGACCCTCCATATCACCCTGCCCAGGCTCTGTAGCTTCAGCTTCCCTGGAGAGGACACTCCAGTGTCATCGCAAGATGTCGATTCAACACGGGAGGAGACAGATACCGTGTCACTCCCGAGTCGGACTGCACAGCCATTCTCGGCGGTGCAGATAGACTCTTAAGAAGCTACACCATCGTCTCTCGAGACGGACGGCTGCCGACGACAATAGGTTTAAAGTGTACAATTGTACAATATCTCATCTGTATATTGTATTGTGTGTTTACCAACCCAAGTCAGATCTCCCTTCACCAGCATTTGTCACCCCTTTTCCCTCTTCTGCCCCCCCCCAGTTCCCCCTGGTAATAACCATACTGTTGTCTGCCTGGGAGGGTTGTCTGTCTGTCTGTTTGTTTTGCTTAATCCCATCATTTTTTTCACCCATCCCCTCTGACAGCTGTCAGTCTGTTCTCTTACCAATGAGTCTGTTTTGTTTGTTAGTTTAGCTTGTTCATTAGAGTCCACATATGAGTGAAACCACATGGTATTTGTCTTTCTCTGCCTGACGAATTTCACTTAGCGTAATGCTCTCTGGGTCTTTGTGTCGGGATTAAGTATTAGGGAGAAGAAAATCGCTCTTCACGTCACCCCTGAAAGGATATGCAAATCTAAACAATTACTTACACAAACGTGGGCGTCATTCATTTTGACTCAGTCTGGGCACACACTCCAGCACTCGCAGGTCCTCATTCCGAGGGTCACGCCGGCCGCGTGCGTGCGTGGCTGATCGCATCCGCGTGTGCAGGGTGGGAGGCAGCCGGGGCTGGGACCCCAGCAGCAGCGCGGTCCCCCTGCGGGCCTTCCCCGGGAGAGTTCCCCGCTGCCTTCCTGCCCGCCGGTGTCAGACACCTTTCCTGTGCTGCTGTCCTTGTGAAAGACAGGGGACTCTCTGCATGTCCCCTCTCCTGGCCTTCATGCCTGTCTCCTCTTTCAGGGTCTGTGGCTACTGTCTTCCTTCAGGTGTTCGTGTCACCCAGAGTCTTAGGACTGGCTGACCTTCCTCACTCTGATGGACCTGTTACCCACTCCGTCCTCCGCACTGACACTGAGAAGCCACCTTTAAAATATAACCGTAGGCCCGTGAGTCTTCTGCCCATTGTCAACGGCACAAACTACTCAGTCTTCTGCATTCCACGCAGGACAGGACCCTCTGCGCCCGTCCTTTGGAGACTCTCGTCCCGGAGCCCCCAGCACAATGCGCAGCGCAGGAGACTCAGTGGGTCACTGGGTTGGGGGTACAGTGAATGGATGTGTGAGTGGGTACCCCCCCACATCAAGTGATGACCTGTTCTCCCAAAGGAGGTGAATCTTATTTGATTTTGCCAGTCGCTTTTAAAAAATCTAACTTAGAATCCCTTAATTAGAGAAATCAAATTTCTTAATTATGAAGAATTTCATAAGTCTTCTCATTAATCTACTTCATTTTACTAGTTCCTTTGGTCATCATCTATAATAGGTGCATTAATAACTAATATGGAAGGAAGGTCATTTTTAAACAATTTATCATATTTTAAAAATATGTTTCAAAATCAGTGTTTTGAATTAAAAATCCATTATCCTGTCATCGGAAGATGTTCATTGCAGCAAACTTCCAGGGCCAAAGGGTGTATAATACTTGCAGCTGTAGGGTGCATTTCGTAAAATAATTTTGTAAAAAGGACATTGGGTTCGGACACACATTTTTAATGTTATGATCAAATTACTGTATTTACTGGTCATAGAGCAAAGCACATGGCTTCACACATACTACACATTTAACTTCGTTAGCTTAAAAGTCATGAAGGCTCAATTATCAAAAAGAGAGAGATTTGCACATTCAACAAGCATTTCCTGAACACCCGATATGTACAAGACACCATTTGGGTGAATAAAAATAGATATAAGGATGACAGTTTAATGATGAAGATGATTGTGTAAACAATCAAAATGTATCAATTAATTGGTGTCAAAGAAAACCACTTGTTCTTTAAAAATATTATGCCACCTGCCAGGGTTATTCTTTAGTGGCACTTACTGACTTTTTCTTCCTCGGAATGTATTATCTTGGGATTTGCTTTTAAGGTAATTTAATAGACATCACGGATTCAGAAGAAGAGCCTAATACGTTTTCTTACAAGATACTTTAAGCCGCAGTTCTAGTCATCATGACCACATTTATTATCAAACTTCAGCCCTGAAACCAAGCAATTTCTGTGCATTTTATTTAAATTTTAGTTTCTATTTACAGCTCAGCAATGTCAAATGGTCTCATACGGTTTCAAGTATTTTGTACAAAAACACCATAAGATTGCTCTTTTGCTATATCTAATAATAAAAATAATTTCAAAATAATTAAAATAATTTTAGCACGTTCTATTATAGCCTAATTCCATCTAAATTCAGTAAACCCTTTAGCTTCAAAGGGCATGATAAAAAGTGAGACATAATGAAAAGTATTTTAATAAGTTTTTAATTTTAAATAAAATATCTTTTATTTATTTAATCATATATTTGAGAGCAAAAAAGAAACATAGTTCATAAGTATTAAGTTAAAATAGTTCTGTTTTAGCTTTTATTTTTTGTGTATATTTTGTTTGTCGTCTTCAAGAAGAAATAGTAAATAAATTATATCCATTATTTATAATTTTAAGAAATGTATTCTATAATTTTAATAGACTTAATTTTTTAATAAATCTTGATATTTTCTCATTTATTTAGATTCTGTGCCCATCTTTATTTTAGGCAACTTATTGCTACAACTGGTTTAAAACAAAAAAACTGTTTTCAGTTTTTAAAAACTATCTTATTTTAAAGGTGTTTTATATTAGAGAAGAAATGTTTTCAAAAATTTTATACTGCAAATTGGATCTTAATCTTCTACCCAGGAAAATCCATAAAACTTTATGTGTAATCACAGAAAACAAAGTTAATATAACATTGCAAATCTATCACTTTCTTTTATCCAATTAGTTAAATATGTTTTAAAAAATAATATCCCATTGTCAGCAATGAGCTGGGAGTTAAGTAGTCTTGCTACTTAACTTGCAAGTAGAAGTTTGTAAAGCATAGCCTTTTGGGACAGCTTAAAATGTCACCTGTCTTTAAACCCAGCAATTTCACTAGTATGAATTAATCCTGAAGAAGTAATGGGCATTTACAAAGATGTGTGTGTGTGTATGAATGTTGATGCCCACGTGGGCTGTGATGTGAACAGAAAACCAAAGGCAATGGATCGGGAGTAAATGGCCGCAAAGTGAGTAGTCATGGACCAGGCTTCCAAGAAGCTCAATATGGAAGATAGGAAGGGGGAGAAATTGGTAGCTAGGAGGGGGAATAGCATTTATGTTGGGGGAGGATTTGAACCTGTTTCAACATGAATGAGAAAGAACGTGTAGGCTAAAAATAGTGATGAAAGCGGTCCCTGAGAGGCGAGTGGCCACGCATCTGCGGTCCCGGCGGGGGCGCACCTGGGACAGTGCAGGGAGGTCCTTAGCCTCAGACGGGCAGGTGCTGGAGGGGCAGAGAGGGAGCGAGAGCACCAGGGCTGACCCAGAGGCGAAGCCACACATGCTCACTGGGAAATGAATTTATAATAACAAATGCCTCACCTGTGAAATATTTCAGAACTCCGTTTGTATTATGGAGACTGCCCCTATGCTAAGGTCGCCTCACAGCTAAGGAAGAGTTTGTTCACAGTCATACCTGAGCCAAGTATGAAAATAGAGGAGAATCCCTGTATAATCTGGAATAGGAATTGGTAAACATTTTTTTCTATAAAGAGCCAGACATTAAATTTTCAGACTTTGCATGTTACACAGTTAATGTCACAACGACTTAACGGTGACATTGTAGTTGTAGCACAGAATCAATCACAGGTAACACCTAAACAAATAGAGGCGGTTGTGTTCCAACAACACCTGCTTTAGGAGAACAGGCATTGGGCTGAATTGGGCCAGTGGCCCACAGTTTGCCGACTCCTGGTCTAAAACAGAAATCAGTGAAGAAGTCCACAGTGGTAAGTTCAAGCGTTCCCTCTCTCAGGCTTGAGGTGTCTGTATATTTTATGGGTCAAGGAGATGGGGTAAGAGCCTCTGCTCTGTGCTTGCTGGGTCTGGAATTTAGGTAAGGATCTCCCACTGCCTTAGTCCAGTTAGTCAAAACGCTAAGCGCCAGTTCTTGCCTTTGTGAAATGGAATCTTCGTAGACTATACTGAGAATAAAACACACATATGTAAGTATTCTAAAATCCCTGTATTATTCAAATGTAAAGAACTCACTAGCATTTGCTCTAACATCTAAAAAAATTAGGCCTAGGCATATTATATAGTCATGAGGCAGAGCTGTCTCCAGCGTCCCAGCTTGGTTGGAAACTTCTCTGTCCAGCAGAGTTTTCGGGACCGTGGCAGAACAAATTTATCCAGGACACAGTATTTTGTCTGGGGGAATGGGAGGTGGCTGTTCCCTCTAGTGGAGAAAGCATAAGACCTCCATTCCTCATGCCTTTTATTGAGAAGGGTACACATGGGAGATACAAGGTCAAAATTCATAAATCGTCAATTAGCTTTTATGCGCCTGGATTACAGTTGACAATTACAGATTGCAAGTATCAATATAGAGGGCACAGTGACCAGTCTGTGTCAGGGTCTATTAAACATCTTGATGCCACACTGGCATGAGGTACAAGGCTTCATACATTCCTTGCTACAGATTGTTTATAGTTAACTAAGAGATAAGAAAAGCGGAGCAAGCTCTAATGTAGAATATGCATTCTTCAAATCCGGTCCCCATGGGAACCTTCTGAATGGCCTTCAGTCCTGTCTGCTGTACAGCCTTCCGGTTTTCCGCTGAGACTTAGAGGCTTCCCAGGGGGACTGCCTGGCTCACCGCTTGGGCTACAATTCCCAAAACCACAAGGAGCAGTCCCCTACATAGTCCCTACCACATAATTGCTGCAGGTATTCAATGAAATAATGTGTGTGACATGCTTAGTCACAGTGCCTGACATACCGTATATACTCCACAAATGTCAAATAATGTTAGTAATGTTTTAAAGATCCTTAAAAATTGTCAACCGATTCTGACACGTAGCACCTGAAAGGACAAAGCCAAGTTATCCCAAGTCCAAGGCTGCTTTTGTGTCAGCCGTGGGCGGGGAAATGAGCAATACTAAGCCCTTCCTATTAGCCTCCCAAGGCAGCTTGGCAAGCGGTGTAAGGAATGAGTATTGACACTTGCCACAGAAGCCAGTAACTGCTAAGCATGGTTTGCACATAACTATCAGAAGAATTTTCATTCTTCTGTGAGTTAGAAGCCACAGTCCCAGATCAAAGGAAGGAATCTGTCTGATTCTAGAATCACACAAACATCAAGAGGCGAATTGCGGCGGCATGGCTACCCTGAGGCCGCTTTACGTGACCCCGCAAATGTACTCATTGGCCCTGTGGAGGGACATTTGCCCCTGTTTGATCAGTACATGCAGTTCACCAGACCGGGGAATGCTTGCCACTTATGTGATTCCAGCCCATTAAAGTCCTTCAGGCCACACAGGAGAGGAGGGGAAGCATCCGGCCGCTTTCTATGGATGAAGAAGGATTTAATGAGGGAGAAATGCGTGGCGCAGGTGTAATTCCTACTCATTTCTTAGTAAGTGCAGAGCCGGCCTTGCTGGTCAGAAAGGAAAGAACTTCCCGCAAGAGTCAACCTACATTTCAAGCAGAAGGAGCACTTTTTCTTTTTTCTTTTCTTTTTAAATTGAATTCTTTCTGAACGGTGGCTCTCTGGGTGAAGTCAGGGGGAATGAACACAGATGCAGTCTTAGGTAGTGCCCTTAAAACATGGACTGTCACCTGGAACCCCTGTTATACGCAGTGGTGATGATTAGGGCTTTGACGTTTCATGAGCCATGTGTCTTTGTAATTTTAAATGCCTGGCTTCCGTGTAGCTTGATTTCTGACACAGTGTGTCTGTAAGGCCTGGGTGCAGAGGCTAGGATGCGGGGCCTCTGAGGCTGGCTAAGACGCGGTCCCCCTTGGTGTAAATTCTGTATCACATCTTTCATGTTGCCTTTTTGTCCTGCTCATAATCATCACCTTGAACATTCATGACACAGTTTGCGAGGCTGTATTTTTATCTCTTAATTATAGATTGACAAAATAATGTTAAAAATAGCGACTTAACGAGGTTACAGTGGCCATATACCAACTGAATGAGGATTCAAACTCAGCAAATAGCATGTTTGTTTGGTTTTTAAAGGAGTATCTATTTATTTTGGAATTCAGAGTGACAAACTGTTCCCTAAATGAAAACATTGGAAACAGAAGGCTGTTGATACACAAGGTGGTGTAAAATGAGGAATAAATAAAATATGTTTTGCAAGGAGTTTGCTTCGGTGCACATTTCTGTAACAGTTATTTTAAAAGCTGAAAATCAGGACACCTGCACACGCACACAAACTTTTAAAGTAAAATGCCTAAAGAATACTGTTTTAAATTCCTTTCTTCTAGGTGAATGCAAAAGACCCTACACAGTTCAAGAATCTCTTATATCAAGAAACAGGAGCCGTTGAGCCAACT